>NW_027490397.1:0-300000 GCF_050948175.1 Xylocopa sonorina | reverse complement strand
TAGAAACGCTATTCCGTCGCCAGTATGTGTGTGATTAACATTCTGTTGACGTATTGGCGCGATATACGTTACGGGTTGCTTTGTTTTACAACCTATCATGACAAACAACTACATTGCTACAGAATAGTGTTTCTAGACCCCTACGTATCGAATCAGTAGGGCTCCAATGCTTCTTAAAACGCGATAATGCATCTCATTTCTATGTTACATAATAAGATGTAATTCAATGCATCGCGTTATGCATATCTCGTCAACATTACAAAAGAATGTAAATGCCAAACTTCCTTGCTACGGAATTGCGTTTCTAGATGTCTGCGTATCGATGCAATACTGTTTTAATTCTTTACAAATCACGATATCACATCACATTTCTATGCTTCATGATGAGATATAATATTCATTGCGAAGTGCCACTTATACCTCGCATACACTTCAAATGAATGTAAATGCGACAGTTCCTTCCTAGGAAATGCGTTTAGCCAGATGTCTACGTATCGAAGCAATGGAGTTCTAATGCTTCCTTAAACGCGAGATCGCATCTCAGTTCTATGTTTCATGATAAGGTACAATATTCATTGCGAAGTGTTATGTATACCTCGTCTACACTTCAAAAGAATGTAAATGCCACACTACCTTGCCAGGAAATGAGTTTCCAGATGTCTATATATCGAAGCAATAGAGTTCTAATGATTCATAAAACGCGATATCGTAACTGATTTCTATGCTTCATGATAAGATATAATATTCATTGCGAAGTGTTATGTATACCTCGTGTACGCCTCAAAAGAATGCAAATGCCACACTTGTTTGCTAGGAAATAGCGTTTCCAGATGTCTACGTATTGAAGCAGTAGATTTCCAATGCTTCTAAAAACGCGATATCGCATCTCATTTCAGTGTTTCATGATAAAACATAATATACATTGCGAAATGTAATGAATACATCGTCTACACTTGAAAGGAAAATAAATGCCGCACTTCCTTGCCAGGAAATGCGTTTCCACATGTTTACGTATCGAAAGCAATAGAGTTCCAATGCTTCTTAAAACACGACACCGCATCTCATTTCTATGTTTTACGATATGATATATTATTAATTGCGACGCGATATGTATACCTCGTCTACACTTCAGAAGAATATAAATGCCACAGTTCCTTGCTAGGAAATAGCGTTTCCAGATGTCTACGTATCGAAGCAGTAGAGTTCTAAAGCTTCTCAAAACGCGATATCGCATCTCATTTCTATGTTTCATGATATGATGTAATATTCACTGCGAAGTGTTATGTATACCTTATCTACACTTCAAAAGAATGTAATTGCCACACTTCCTTGCTAGGAAATGCGTTTCCAGATGTCTACGTATCGAAGTAATAGAGTTCTAGTGCTTCTTCAAACGGGGTATCGCATCTCATTTCTATGTTTCATGATATGATATAATATTCATTGCGAAGTGGTATGTATACTTCGTCTACACTCCAAAAGAATGTAAATGTCACAATTCCTTGCTACGAAACAGCGTATCCAGATGACTACGTATCGAAGAAATATAGTTGTGATGCTCCTTAAAACGCGATATCGCACTTCATTTCTACGTTTCACGGTATTATATAATATTCAATGCGAAATATTATGTATACTTCGCCTACACATTAACAGAATGTAAGTGCCACACTTCTTTGCTAGGAATTGCGTTTCCAGATGTCTATGTATCGAAGCAGTGGAGTTCTAATGCTTCTTAAAACGTGATATCGCATCTTATTCCTATGTTTCATGATAAGATATAATATTCATTGCAAAGTGTTATGTATACCTCGTCTACACTTCCAAAGAATGTAAATGTCACACACCCTTTGTAGGAAATGCGTGTCCAGATGTTTACGTATCGAAGCAACAGAGTTCTAATGCTTCTTAAAACGCGATATCGCATCTCATATCTATGTTTCATGATATGATATAATATTCATTGCGAAGTGTTATGTATAGCTCGTCAACACTTCAAAAGAATGTAAATGCCACAATTCCTTGCCAGCAAATGCGTTTCCAGATGTCTACGTATCGAAGCACTGGAGTTCTAATGCTTCTTAATCCGCGATATGGCATCGCAGTTCTATATTTCATGATAAGATATTATATTCATTGCGAAGCAGTATGTATACCTCGTCTACACTTCAAAAGAATGTAAGCACCACACTTCCTTACTAAGAAATAGTGTTTCCAGATGTCTACGTATCGAAGCAATTGATTTCTAATGCTTGTTAAAGCGCGATATCGCATCTCATTTCTATGTTTCATGATGTGATATAATATTAATTGCGAAGTATTATGTATACCTCGTCTACACTTCAATAGAATGTAAATACCACACTCCCTTACTAAGAAATAGCGTTTCCAGATGTCTACGTATCGAAGCAATAGAGTTCTAATGCTTCTTAAATAGCGATAACGTATCTCATTTCTATGTTTCAGGATAAGATAGAATATTCATTGAGTAGTGTTATGTATGCCTCGTCCACTCTTCAAAAGAATGTAAATGCGACACTTCCATGCTGGCAAATAGCGTTCGCAGATGTCTGCGTAACTAAGCAATAGAGTTCTCATGCTTCTTAAAACGCGATATCGCATCTCATTTCTATGTCTCAGGATAAGGTATAATATTCATTGCGATGTGTCATGTATACCTCGTCTGCACCTCAAAAGAACGCAAATGACACACTTGCTTGCTAGGAAATAGCGTTTCCAGATGCCTACGTATGGAAGCAATAGAGTTCTAATGCTTTATAGAACGCGATATCGCGTCTCATTTCTATGTTTCATGATAGGATATAAATTTCATTGCGATGTGTCATGTATACCTCGTGTACACCTCAGGCGAGGTGACCGAGTCGTCCAGGCCGATCACTCGCAGATCAGCCTTTTTGATCGGCCTGGCCACCACCACGCCGTCGCCGGCCGACGTCTCTCTCAATTTATCAGCCAAGGCTGTAGCCTTGGCTTCCTTCTCAGGACCGGCTATCTCTAACAAGAGTCCGCCGCTCCTGGACTTTTTGGGGCGGACAGCTTCCACCCCAACGTCAGATAGCCTGACCCTCTGCCTGGCAGCAACCATAACGTCTCTGTAGGTGGCTTTGCTGCCAGGCGAGAGGGTCAACGCGACTGCCGCGGTGCGCGGCAGCCTCCCCAACTTCGGCTTGTCAGCCTCCTTAGCCGCCTGGGCCTTAGGTGGCGGGACAGGGGCGGGTTGGGACTTTTTGGCTGCCCTAGCCGCCTTCCTGCCCACCACCTGGGCCCAGGTTCCTTCTTTGGCAGCGCCAGATACTGTTGTATTTGATGCCCGTGCCGCTGTTGCCGGGCTCTTCAGTACCTTTTTTTTTATCGTGTGGAAATCCTCATGGATCCCCCGGAGCTGGGAAACTCCGGGGGTATGCCGGACTCTTACCGGCTAAAACCCCAGGGTGACCTTCCTCGGCGCTGCTGGGAGGGGACCGGGAACTCTGGACGAACACGTCCGGTCCCCTCCCGCGCCGGGGTCCTCCATGGTGACTGGGAGGACCCCCTTCCCGGAAGGGAGTGTGGTCGACGATACACACTCCCCCAACCGAGGAATGAGCGATGGCTGGGTCACTCAGCCACCGCTCCCGTCCCGGGGAACGCATGCAATGGTCGGCACATTCTCCCAAATGTATCTACCGCGCTCCCCGGACGACGCCCGTGCAAAGACGTGGGGCACGTCCAAATGGTCCACCCCGCACGGGCGTCGTCGACGCCTCGGGTCAGGCTTGGCCTGGTATGACTGGGTGCCCCGGGTGCGTCAGACCCATTACTACGACCCGACAAATGCCGAGTCGTGGCCCCTGATGCGTAACGGCCACCATCGTGGCCCGCAGGCGCAGCGAAGGTGGCGAAGTCCCTCCCCCCAAAGGGTTCTTAGAAGTACTTCCAACTGAAAGTGGAAGCCCCCCCCGTGAGGAGGAACGGGGCAAAGGTCTTCGACGCTGACCCCGCAGGCGACGTTGAGCTGGCAGGAATTGCTCCCTAACCCGCTCGGCGACCTCCTTAGCGACCATGACCTCCTCGCAAAAGGAGATCATGGCCTGCCAGACGCTCCTGCGACCAAGCATCCCCGAAAGGATGCTCGGCAACGAGAGGTCCGGACACACCTCCGCCGCTAACACCCGACGCGGCACCTCCCAGGCTGGACACTCCTGGAGAGTGTGCCGCGCCGAGTCCTCCGCGGCGCCACAATGGTGGCACCGCGCGGTCGCCTCGCGTCCGATTTGGCACAGGTACTGACCGAAACAACCATGTCCGGTCAGCACCTGTGTGGCTCGGAATGTGAGCCGTCCGCTGCTACGACCCACCCATCTATCCAGGATGGGTAGGATCGCCCCGACGGTCCAATGGTCTCCGTGACGAGATAGGTCGTTTCGCCACTTTAACATGGTGGACCGCCGGGCCTGGAGCCTAAGCTCGTCCCGACTTATCGTCTCCCCTGGCGGGGTAGAGTCTTGACGCTCGAAACGAAGACGCCCATAAACGTAGGCGTCTTCGAGCGCCAGGTACTCCAGGGGTAGTAAACCCGCCAGGGTGGTGGCCGCCTCGTAGGACACTGTACGGTAGCCCCTTATGACGCGAATAGCTGCGCGTCTCCATTCTCGTCGGAGGAGAGTGAGACTTCTCCGACTAACTACCAATGCCTCAGCCCAAACAGGGGCACCGTACAGTGCCACGCTCTTGATAACCCCACAATAGAGGCGGCGCACCCGCTCGTCCGGACCGCCAAGGTTGGGCATGATGCCACTCAAATGAGTCGTTAACCTACCCAATCTGGCGGCCAAACGGACGAAGTGCGGGACGAAACTCCAGGAGCCGTCCAGGCAGACACCAAGATATTTAATATCTTGGGCCACCTGGACGTCGGATGACCCGATCCTTAGCAGACATGGAGCTGGAGTGCCCCTCTTACGAGGACGGAAACAAACTATTTCCGTCTTCTGAGGGGACAACTCCAACCCCATGCCCCGAATCCGCGAGGCGATGGCCGCAACCGCGACCTCTGCTCGACGGATGGTTCACCCCAAGTCCCTGCCGGTGGCTAACACCATGGTGTCGTCGGCCTAGCACGTTAGGTGCACGCCGGCCGGCAGGGAGACCCGCAGAGCCGCGTCGTACCCCAGATTCCACAACAAGGGGCCCAATACGGACCCCTGGGGTACGCCACGGCTTATATCTCGCCGTACAAACCCATCGCGGCCACCGTAAACGATGGCCCTGTCCCGGAGGGATCGCTCCGACCACCATCCGCAGGTAAAAGGGCACCTCGTAATGTTCGAGGGCTCCGCGGATGGTCGCCCACGAGAGGGAGTTAAAGGCGTTCTGGATATCCAATGATACCGCCAGAGCTACCCCCCCCCCCCCCCCCCCCCCGGGACGTGACCGAGTCCGTGAGGGACTTGACGTGCGAAATTGCGTCGATGGTCGATCGTCCCTCCCGGAAGCCGAACTGGCACTCGGCCAGGTCGGGTCCTACACGAGACAGGTGCTGGACGAGGCGACGCTGAACGATGCGTTTGAAGAGTTTGCCAACCTCGTGCAGCAACACGATGGGCCTGTAAGTGGAGGGGCGACTCCGCGGGCCTGTTGTCCTTCTTGAGGAGAACCATCCGTCCACACTTCCACCGAAGTGGAATCGTCCCCGTCTGGAGGCAGGCGTTAAACAGCCTGCACAGACGGGGACCGAGGACGCTGAGTGCCATGATCCAGGCGCGGCCAGGTATGCCGTCAGGGCCGGGGGCGGTGTTAAGCTCCCCCATGCGTCTGACGGCATAGGCTAGCTCCTCCCCGGACACCTCCAGCTCCTGTGACCATAAGACATGGTCGGTGGTGTGAGCGGGGGCCGACACCTCCCCAGAAGGGAACAGGGTGCCGACCACCCGCTCCAGGAGCGGAGGGTCCATCGTCTCCGTGAGTGGAGGCCCCCATGGACGTAACTTGTCCATCACAAGCTTGTAGGGGCGCCCCCATGGATCCTCACGGAGCTTAGAGAGGAGTCCGTCCCAGGCCTGAGCCTTGGCACTCCTGATGGCCAGCTGCAGCTGCTTCGTGAGTGCACGATAATCAGCATACAGCTGTGCCGTTCTCGCCGCGTCGGTTGAGCGTCGACGCCTCGCCCGGGTGTACTGGCGGCGAGCGACCCCGCAATCAGCGCGGAGACGCTGTATTGCGTCGCTCCATCAGTATACCGGGCGGCGGGACGGATTGGCGCGGACACGTGGCATCGCAACGTTGAAGATCTACGTCATAATGTCCGCGAACCAATCCGTCTCCTCGTTAACCTCCACTGGCCCAGCCGGAACGTCTGGCCAGGCCATTGCGAGAACGGCCGCCATCAGGGCGTCCTCATCCATGCCCCTCAGGGCCCACCTCTTCTGGTGGTGGGCTGATGGGCGCGTCGGGGGAGGCGTGGAGACCTCTATGCGTATATACGCGCGGTCTGAGAGGGTCTCCACGTCGTCGACCCTCCATCTCGACACACGACGCGCGGGCAGGGCATTTGCGAAAGATATATCCACGATACTTTCGCCCTGGAGCCGCACGCACGTGCTGGCCGAGCCTCGGTTTAACAGCCGGAGACCCAGATTAGCATGGAGAGGTGACTGTGCATGCCGCTGGGGAGCGGCGACCCCACGTTCCGAGCTGAGAAGCGATCAGCCAGGTCGGCGCACGGGACTCCCGACTGGTGGGTAGTGGTGAAAATTTCTGTAGTAATGGGCACTTGGTGCCCTGATAAAATATCCCCGGCATCCAAAATCCGGGCGGCTAATGGGACCTCGAGCGATACGGATAGAACGAAGAAACGAAGGATCGAAGTTCAAAAATCGAGAATCTAGAAATAGATAGAAATTAGAGGTCGAAAGTCTAGAATAAAATTATTTAATTCTTATCCAAAGACTTTCTGGAAGGCAACATGCCGTTGGCACTTGGGGAGAACCCCAGGTATCTGCGGCTATTTTTATGACCTGCAAAAAAAGGGACCAGTAGTGGAGGGTCCCCAAGCAAATATTTTCGAAGGTAATATTCTGGAACATACAAATATTATCCAAGTAAATATCTTGCAAGTAAATATTCTCGACGGCCAAATCGCTACTGGAAATAACACCAGTCACGCGAGATCCCGGCTCGAAATTAGATGTCGGGGAACTACAGGCGATCTCTCGCCGATCTGCCTACTCGCTTCCCAAGGTAAACGTGTACATATGACCTGGCTCGTATTTGGCTGAGGTATAGGAAATAAAGGGATATCGAACGAGCCAAGCGGCCGTAATACGTATCCTACAGGCGGTTAACCACGCACTTGACCGTCGCAAGGGCCCCAATCGACCGGCCGAATATGTTTAAGTAGTTTCCATAGATATTTTTCAATGTTTGCCGGACGACCAGCGGATACCCAATTTCGAATACGAGACCCCGAATTCCCGTCCACGGACGGCCCACTTTCGTTAAGACTCTCGATAACTCGTCCCGAAAAACCATCGGAACGAGGAATCAACCACGTGTACTCTCTGCTGGGCATACAGTAGGAACGAGGTACACTAAACACACAAACTTACACACGAACACAAACATCTGTGTAACGAGGCCCCTGCGAGTGTCCTGACTCATACAGAACCGCGGCCTCCACCTATGACTCTTCCGAGAGAGTCTAAGCATGAGCTGGACCGCGGTCTCCCGCGGAAGCACGGAAGGGAGCATGGCCGGTCCGCGGCTCACCGGAGATAACGAGACTTGCGTGAGTCCAAATCCTCACAGGAACAGGACCGCGATTTCCTCCGAGGAGCCCTCGCGTGAGTCCTCGTCATGTATAACGCATTAATGTACAACTTCCAGAGGAGGCTCCAGCGAGTGTCCAAAAATTGCCAGACCGCGGCCACCGACGAGGCTCTTGCGTAGGTTCTGTCAAACAGGACCGCGCTCTAGAAATAAAAATATACGAGTCCCAAAAAAGACTTAAGTAGAAAAACTTAAGTAAAACGTAACAGTAAAACGTAACATACAGGTGAATAGCTCGAAGCTAGTCATCGCAAGGGTCCCAGCTACCTGCCGATCGCCGTAAAGGGTGCTGCAGGTAGACCAGGGATACCCTAGTTCGATGTTGGGACTCGAAAATCGTCGGCCGACGATCTACAACACACTAAAATACTACACACGTATATCCTTGGCAGCGTTCGCTGCAGAAAAGATATACCTCACACATGCAAACAGGAACATAAAACAGAAGCGGCTCTAGCGTGCGTCTCCCTTGCGTATTAACCGGAAAATCGGAAAATCGGAAAACCGGAGATCGCGGCCCGGGCAGGGCAGCGCCGGTGCGCGCTGATGGGGAGCGACGACCCCACCCCTCCGAAACGTAAAAAAGCACCACGAGGCAGAGTGGCGTCCGACGCGCGCCGATGGGAATCGACGACCCCACCTTTACTCGAAGTACGAAGCGTTAACCCCCCTTTTCTCGAAAAATCATGATGGCCACATCTGGTTTTAAATATTCCGGAGGTAAAATAGCCTTCCGTTCGGATCTCCGGGAGAGGGCAGGACTGGGTGAGGTCATCGTGGTCATGAATAGGTCAAGGCGGGCGAAAAATCTTCGGCCCGTGACCTCGTCCCCTAGTGTTGGCCCCATTGTCGAGCAGCATAGCCGCCCGGTAACGCGCTCGATGATGGCCACCCTCAGGCTTCATCGCCATGCCGCGGCCGGGTGTGCTCCTGCGAACACGACTTTGGCGCGGCCTCAAGGTTACAGCCTTCGCGCTGTTCAAATCCGCCTAATTAGATGCGACGAGGGACTCAGGTCGGATTCGGAATCTCCGGCTGAGTCCAAAGTAGAAAACCGGGAAATCCAAGAAATATACGCGAATATTAGCCCCGCGATACCCCCCGGACCGCGACCCAATCCAACCCCATCGCAACCGCGACCGCGACCGCGACCGTACCGACGTCGACGCAGACGTCCGCGTCCGTAATTGCGTCCACGGGAATTAGAATCCTACATATGCAGCATTCAGCAAGCGTATCAGGAGAGGTGCGTCAGCTCGTAGCCCAGAAGCGTTTAGACGTCCTGCTATTGCAGGAACCATACAATAGAACGCTGGGCTCGAGCCACACCATGAGCGGTTTAGGAATCGGAACGAAGGTGGTGGCCGTCGGCTCACAATACCCGTGGGCGGAGGTCGCCGTTTGCAACCCTCGATTCGAAATGGTTTTCTTCTCGCAGCTTAGCACCCCGCACTCTGTTTGCGCGGAGGTGTTGGCGCCCGGCTTCTCGGTATACGTCGTGTCATGCTACTTCCAGTTTAGCGACGATATCGAGGGGCACCTCAGGCACCTCGAAGTGGTGTTTCGTTCCCTGAGAGGGAAGAGGCTTTTAGTTTCGCTAGATGCCAACGCTCGGTCGTCACTCTGGGGGCCGCAGAGCACAGACGATAGAGGAGCTCAATTTAAGGAGCTCATTCGAGCGTTCGGCATGGAAGTTGTGAACGATGTTGAACAGCCGCCTACCTACTGGTCGACCAGGGGTTCGTCTTTTATCGATGTTACCCTAGCGTCGCCATCCATGCTCCCCTTTGTTCGGGGCTGGAGGGTCAGGAGTGGCTGAGTAAACAGCGATCATAACGCCATAGATATCGGGCTAAGAGTGCCGAGAGCCGAAGTGGCGGGACGGGGCGAAGCGAGCACTCGGTTCGACACTCGTCGGGCCGATTGGGAGCTCTTCTCCGAATGCCTGGCCGATCAATCTAGAAGAAACCGCTCGCCATGAAAAACTACGAAAGTATCGCACTTCTTTGCGAGAATATAGTAGGAAGGTGAAGCGGACGAAACTCGAAAGCTGGCAGCGATTCGTAACGTCGATCGGGAACTCGGGGCCCTGGAGTATCGTATATAAACTCCAGGCGAACAAACTTCGAGTCGAGAGAGTACTCAGTACCCTCCGGCGTGGTAGTGAAACAACGCATGATAGCCGCGAAACCGCCAGCTTGCTCCTGAGGGCCCACATTCCAGACGACCGGGAAGTAGAAGACACGCCGGCGCAGCGTGAAATCAGGGAGGGTGCACGCATCGCACCCGACACTCCCGACGCCGCTCCCTTCACGGAAGCGGAAGTCGCGAGTGCAGTTAGGACATTCAATAATAAAAAGGCACCAGGACCCGACCACATCGAGGTCGGCGTGCTAAAGGCCACTGTTAGAGTCATCCCCGGTGAAATTACACGACTTCTCAACGGATGCCTTCGATGGGGCGTCTTTCCCTCCTCCTGGAAAGAGGGCTCCCTTCGAGTTCTCCTGAAGGGTGAAGAGAACGACGAGAAGGATCCAAAATTCTACCGCCTGATTTGCCTCCTCCCGGTTATAGGGAAACTTTACGAAAATCTTCTCAAGAAGCGTTTATACCAGACGTTGTTGGCTCCCGGGGGATCTCCGATCGGCAGTACGGGTTCACGCCCGGGAAGTCGACGGAGGACGCGGTCGTGGAGCTGCGCCGCATGGTCGATGCCTTTGAGCATCGACATGTCGTGGCGTTGCTCTTCAACATCTCTGGAGCTTTCGACAACGTCTGGTAGCCACTAGTCTTAGAATCTCTAAAGAAACGCAACTGCCCTCGGAACGTTTTCGGGGTGATGTCAAATTACTTCGACGGCCGATGGGTCAGCATCGCCATAGGTTCCGAACGGGTTTCGAAGCAGGCGACGAGGGGGTGCCCACAAGGCTCCGCACTCGGCCCTGCTTGCTGGAACCTTATGTTCGACGATCTCCTGCGGTCACTCGAGACCATAGTTGAGAATAGGTTTGTCGCCTACGCGGACGATCTCATCGTTCTCGTGGGCGGAAATAGTAGACGAGAAATTGAGAATCAAGGCCAACAAGTCGTTGAACAGATTCTCCAATGGTATAGCTCGGCTAAGCTCGAAATCTCGGCAACAAAGACTGAGGCAATCGTACTCAGGAGTGGCTGGATCGAGAGGCCAATATTAGGTCGAAGAGGAGGTGCCCGACCCGTTCCAAAACGCAAGGCCGTTCGGTCTTCCAAGACCGACCTTGCCGGTAGACCGCCGACCATTCGAATAGACGATAAAAATATAAAATTTAAACCCGCGGTACGATATCTTGGCGTATACTTAGATGCAGGAATGGGCGTAAGAACCCACTGTAAATACCTAAGCGACAAGGTCGAGTCGCTATTCGCGAAAATGAGTAGGCTGGCGAGGTGTTCGTGGGGGCTCCGCTTCGGCTCGCTCTCCGGCATTTACAAGGGAGTGTTCATCCCCATGGTGGCATATGCTTCCGCGGGATGGGCCGACCTGTGTACGGAGAGGGAGTTGAGTGTGCTAAGGTCCGCGCAGCGTCGCGCTCTGATCGCAGTTACCGGCGCTTATCGCCGGATATCGTGGGAGGGTGCGTGCGTGGTGGCCGGCGCAGCCCCCATCGACATCGTCGTCCAGCAGCATAGGGCCCTCTACAATCTTCGTAGAGGGAAAAACGCCAAGATCGGGGACACCGTCATTCAAAGCGGACTGGATGACGGTGTCAAAAGAGTAAAGGAAGAGGCGACGAACATGTGGCAAACTTAGTGGGTGAATTCCCACAAGGGCCGCACAACGTTCGCCTTCTTTCAAGACGTCCGGGAGAGGTTGGCCGCTGGCTGGCTGAAGCCGAATCATAACACCATGCAGGTATTGTCGGGGCACGGCAATTTTATGGCTCGCCTCTCGGCGTACACCGTTGTCGATGACCCGACATGTATCTGTGGTGGCGCGGTGGACACAGTCGACTATTTCCTCCTGGAATGTCCGATTTTCGATCCGCAGAGGGAATCTCTGCATTCTTTTGTCCCGGGGGATAAGTGGAATTTGCCGGAAGCGGCACCATATTTGGTGTCGTTGCCAGAGGCCTCCTCCGCGCTCGCCGACTTCTGCCAGGACTCGTTCTGGCTGAAGAGGTTCTTGGAGTAGGCTTACTCCATCATAGATGTAAATAAAAATCGGAGACCGTACCTCCGTAACCCCCTCCCCCCCCCCCCCCCCCACCAAACTTGGAAACCGTTCACCCTGGCGTTGTCGGAGCGCCAGGGCAAGGCGGAGCGGCGCTGTAACCTTCGCAGTCAACCGTCCCTGTCGAGCGCTTTCCTTCCCTCGCGACATTAAATTCGTTCATCAGGTAGGGAATTAGACAGGGTCAGGGTGTGCGTGCACGCGAGCACGCAGTGAGTCCGCCTCCCCGAGGTCCCCACAGATGCCCCGGCGGCCGATCGAGACCATGGTTTCGATCGAGCACAGGGGTAACTGAAGGGCTCACACCGCGGCACTGCTGGGTTTTTCCTCCCCCGATCCAGAGGACGGGTATTCGTTGACAAGTGGATGGGAAGCATATTAGCGTATGCACTTGTGGCATGGTAGCAGGCTCGCGCCCCCTCCCGGGGCCGGGTTCAGAATACTCCAGCCGGAGACCCAGTCCAGCCGCCCAGTCCAACACCGAGTAACCCCTCTGGTCCGTCCTCGGGGAGTGCCACGCAGATGCGTGAGCATTGAAGTCCCCTTTCGAGGACTATACTTCCTCACCATTTAATTTTCCATTCCTGATGCAAATGGCAGGCATTTACTTTACTAATTCATCGTACTTACTTCATTCATGAAAAAATACTTACAAAATACATCATCTTTCGACTGCATCAACTGAGATTGACTATTGTAACAGTAATTTCTCTCTAGATACTCTAATGTTTTGTTTTACAAAGCGAAAAAAACAACTAATATAGTGTCTGGCATGGTAGCACTATTTTTTTTTCCTTTTTTTCTAGACGTGCTACTCGACAATTTTACAAGTGCATGAGTTTGTACACTTCGTACTAAAGCTCTTCTTTTTTTTAATTCGTTAAAATATATACGACGGCTGTAACCGTCATTTGTGGATACATCCCCAAGTATCGGACGGCTATAGACGTCATTCATTCATCTGTAGTTAAGTATTCATGACGTCTATAACCGTCATTTGTGTAATACACATCATTGAGGGTCGGACGGCTATAACCGTCATTTGCGTACGCTTATCGCCAAGAATCTGACAGCTATAGACGTCATTTACGTCAAATTTTAAAAAAATAACCTAACCTAACCTAATCTCTCTTAGTAACATGGCATCTTTCGTATCATAATCCAAACTGACATCACATCATTTGAGCTCCGTCAAAGTGTTTAAAACAACATTCCACAAATTTAAAAAAATAACCTAACCTAATCTAATCTCTGTTCGATTATTCCCGATACTACTGTAACCTCCCTCTGATTGAAACTGGAAATGACGTTATATCTTTAGCACGCCAAACGGAAGTGACGTCATTCTACCTGGGGGACCAATTGGAAATGAC
The DNA here is from genome assembly GCF_050948175.1 of Xylocopa sonorina. Lineage (NCBI taxonomy): Eukaryota > Metazoa > Arthropoda > Insecta > Hymenoptera > Apidae > Xylocopa > Xylocopa sonorina. Next base: position 286,590 of record NW_027490397.1, on the reverse strand, counting down.
GTCATTCCCATTAATTGATTGTCCACCGGAAGTGACGTCATTCCTATTTATTTTCCACCGGAAGTGGTTAGGTTAGGTTAGGTTACTTCAGGAATTACTTCAGGGGATTACTTCAGGAATCACACCGATAGAGGGAAATAAAAATAAAAAGAAAAGGCAAGATGATGGAATGGAGAAGAAGAAGAAAACCTGCAGAATATTGACAAGAAATGGAAAAGGAGAAGAAAACCTTTGCGGGAGCGGTAGCCAGAAAGAAACCGGGAAATCTAAAAAAAATCGGAAAAAGGAACAGAAGTGAGGCAATGATAATCAAAGTGAAAGAAGGAAAATCATACGAGGAAACATATAGAGATGTACTGAAAAGAGCGAGAAAAGATTTAGAAGAAGTGAACAAGGTGAGGAAGTCTAGAACAGGCGATATAATACTAGAATTTGATTTGATTTTAAGAAATGACCTAATTGCGACAAATCCGAAAGGAGGCTTTACATATTTTAAAAACTTTAACAAATCAAAAATTGACATAATGCTAGTAGGCGGAAGCATATATGACAAATTACGAAAAGCAGAGGTTCTGGAGACATTTTCAGCATCAGACCACCTATATGTGCTACATACTTTCCAAAATATTATCGATAAGCGTAACGAAGGATTTGTAAGCCTTGATGGAAAGAGAGCGAAGTGGGAAAACACGGATAAATGGTATGAAGAAGAAATCGGAAAACTAAATTTAAGAACGAAAAACGAAGATGTATGGATCGAAAGATACGATGAAGTAATTAATAAGGTACCACAAAGGGTATTCCCATTAAAAAAACGCTATAAAGGAAATAAAGTAGCCAAGTATTGGTGGAATGAAAATATTGCAAAGAAAATAAAAGAATCCAATAAAATAAGAAGAAAATTGGTGAGAAATAAAAGGAAAAACGAGCAAATAAATAAAGAATTGCAAGAAGCGTTAAAAATGAAGAAAAAAGAGCTCAAGAAATTAATAAAAACCAGCAAAGCTAACTGCCTTGTAAACTATATTCAAACACTTGACAACGACCCGTGGGGGAAACCCTATAAGAACGTAATTAACAAAAGAAAAGGTAATAGCAATAATTATGGAGAAATTCAGAATGACGAGATTAAACAAATAATCAAGACACTATTTATTACTAACGATCCGGAACGACACCCGAGAATTGAAATAAAAGACGCAAATATAATTGACGACGCTATTGAGAAATTCAGCGCGGAAGAAATTAGGAAAACTGCAAAAGAGATAAATTTTAACAAAGCGCCCGGAGTAGACGGAATTCCACAGATGTTTACGAAATGGCTAGTTGACAGCAAAATAGATGATCTGCAAGAAATAGATAACGCAACGCTTAAAGCAAAAAAAATTCCACGAGCCTAGAAGATCGCAAGGCTTGTACTCTTAAAGAAACGTGGCAAGGAAGGAAACAAGGCCAACGATTATAGACCGCTCTACATAATAGGCGGTATTAGCAAAATTTGGGAAACCATGATAAAAAATCGCATTGAGAAACAACTAGGGACAAAGGGAATACACCCTAATCAGTTCGGCTTCAGGAAATACTATTCAACAATAGATGCAGTCAAAAAAATACAAAAAGAAATAATGTTAGCAAAGAAAAAAGGACAATGGTGCGCACTAATGACCATCGACATTAAAAACGCGTTTAACACTATCAGATGGAGAAATATATTAATCGCGTTAAGAAGTCATAAAATTAACAAAAGCTTACAGGACGCCATAAGTAGCTATTTAAGCGAAAGAAGTATAAAATATTTTAGCAACAAAGAAACGACTGAGACGAACATATATGGCGGAATACCGCAGGGGTCGATCTTAGGACCACTGATGTGGAATCTAGCATACAACAATATCTTCAGGGAAATTAAAACTAATAATAACATAACAATAATAGGATATGCAGATGACACGGCCATAATAGTTAAACATTATAATATAAATATAATAAAGCAACAAATAAAATTGTGTTGGAAACAAACAGAAAAATGGTTAGAAAAAAATCAATTAGATATAGCCGAACAAAAAACTGAAATCATCATATTATCAAAGAAGAAGGGTCCAAGGGAAGTAGAATTTGAGTTAAAAGAAAATTTAAAAATCAAGAGTAGCTATAATATCAAATACTTAGGCGTCACACTAGATACACGCATAAAATACAAGCACGTAGAAGTAGCATTAAGTGAAGCAAATAAAACAGCCATGTCGATGGCGTGGCTTCTACCGAATTTAAGAGGACCAGGGCAACTTCCTAGAAAATTATATTATAAAGTCTGGAAGTCGATAGTGCTATATGCTGCACCAACGTGGTGTAAAGCATGCGAATACAAAGGAATTAAAAAAATTCTGAAGATCTCAACAAAATGTACTAATTCGCACAATATGTGCATACAGGACGATTTCGGTAGAAGCTGCCAACGTAATATCAAGACAACCACCAATAAATTTCATTATACAACGTAGAGAGAGAGTATATGAAGAAAAGGAAAAGTTAAGAAAAAAGTTAATAGCGGAAGAAATAACAAAAGAAGAAATGAAGAAAGGAATCGAAGAAAGTAAGAAGATGGCAAAAATAGAAATAACGGAAAAATGGCAGAAAGAATGGATGGAATCAAAGAAAGCAGAATGGACCAGAATACTGATTCCAACACTAAAAGAATGGCTCGAAAAAGAAAATATAGCAACAATGAATTATTATACAACGCAACTACTAACGGGGCATGGATGTTTCAACTCCTATAGATATAGAATAAATAAAATAAGCCACCAAAAATGTGGACACTGCGAAGCAGAAGTAGATGATCCGGAACATACAATATTCGAATGCACTGCTTGGAGCACCGAAAGAGAAGAAATGAAACGAACAGTAGCACCTAATACGGAAATAACGAAAAATAATTTGATAAAACTAACAACCGCAAACAAGAAAGCATGGGAAACGTTTAGTAAATTTGCGAAATCAGTAATGGAAGAAAAGATGAGGAAAGAAAGAGAAGAAGAGAGGCAAAATGATGAAAGGGATAGGACAAGAAGAACTGAATGAGCGAAAAGAAGTGAAGAAGTGGGATGATAATGGACACGAATATCAGCAAATTAAATAAAACAAACCATAATATATACGGCAACCAACGATGGATGTAAAGAAAGAACGCCGAAAAGGAAACCTGAAAAGAAAAAAATTAATTAAACTCAAGCAAATCACTTAAAATAAATAAAATAATGATCAAGCAAATCACTTAAAATAAATAAAATAATGATAAATAACCGAAATAAAAAAAATAATCTAAGAATACATACCAGGCGTGGAAGCAAAATTCACCAATCCGGATGACAGGTAATTAAAAGAAACCTAACCTAAAACAACATCAATAAATAAATAAACCTAAACAAATTAACAAATAACATAAACAATTAGGAAATAACAAATATAGCTACCTAGGTTAATTACAGGAATAAGTAGAAGGTTAGGTTAGGTTAGGTTAGTCGGCCCCGGGACACCACAGTGAGCGGACGCGTGTGCGAGAGCTCTACTCATATATGTCAATGAGAGAGCAAATAGTCCGTTTGTGGTGATAAGTGGTGTATAAGTTTATTAAATGAGTGCATAAGAGTGCATTAAATTAATATTTTTCAAGCGCAGTGAGGGTAATATGGGCAGAAATAATAGTTTTAATTGTGAAACACGTGCACGTGCAAAGTACATGACAAGACGATGGATTAGACACGATGAAAGAGGCGATAAAAGGTGAAAAGGGATGATAAACTAACGTAAAATGGTGAGTTGCACGTTTTCATGCGTAATTCGATCAATTTATGATACTGGGAAAATGATAAAAGTGAGTAAAAGAGAATAATTTAGAATAATACTGTAAACACGTGGCAATGACGGAAGTGGCGGCCATATTTGGCTTGTTGGAAGACATATTAGTTATAGGAATTATATATACGCGGTGTGTTGCGACTTCTGATTGGCTAAGAAGGACGTATGGGTATTTGGTACCAAATTAGAACGATAGATGGCGTAATATTAGATCAAAAGAATGTCTAGTTTTGACGGAAGCCATGCTAATTGTAAGACGCGTACACATGTGGTGTGTTGTGGCCTCTGATTGGCTAAGAAGGTTTGGCATGAATCTGATACCAAATGAGAACAATAGAGGGCGAAACATGTTGTGTGAAATCATAAGATTTACATACAGTGGCCGTGTTGAGGTCTCTGATTGGCTAGTAAGGATCTATAGGAAATTAGCGTCAAATATGAACCACAGAGGGCGCAATACTATCAAGAGGGTGAAACTGTATTAGGAACATATGTGAACTATGTGAGGGAACTTTGTGCGCGAAAATTTAAAGATGTAAAATGCACTCAGATTATAATAAGGATATTAGAGAGCGGGACTTAGAAAAATTTATATCTGTTAGGGAACAAGAGTGGAGGGACCGACTACACTTTGAAAGGGTCGGAGTATGGGGGAGGGGGGAAGCCCGGGGGGGGGGGGACGATTCCATGACAGGAAGTGACCTTATCAACTGTAGGTAATGCTAGTTATCGACGGTAGGGATATGGTAATGCAGGAAGTTATCGACTAAAGGAAGAAGTGAAGATGTGACAATGTGGAAAATTACAAGTTACCGACAGTAGTCATGAGATGATACCGACTGTAGTTGGATAAAGTGGATATGATGGTAGCAAAGGTTACAAATGTTTATTATAGCATTTATAAATAGCATATATTTGATAAAAGAAGATATATAAAATAATAATAGGAACATATTTAATATAATTAACATCAGAGAGTATAAATAATATACAAATAACATAAATATAAATAATATACATAATAAAGATAAATATAAATAATATACAAATAATATATAAACATATAAATAAAAAGATGAAATTAGATAAAATAAAACATATGTATAAGGTATAACTTAATATTAAATAAAAATTAGACAAAATAAAACAATAGGAATTAGATAAGATAGGTAAATAGAGTAAAAATAATTAAATAATAATAATATAGGATACAAGACATAAAATATAGATAGAATAAAAATATTATACCTTGTGTAAAATGAATAAGTCTAGATAATAAAATAGATAAAATAATATGAAATGAACAAGATATGATAATAAAATAATATAAAATAATAAAATAATAACAATATCGGCAAAATAATAAATAATTATACGACAATAGAATAAAATAAAATAAAATAGAATATTATGGAAAAAACACGTCTTACGTGATGTAATGAAGAGCAACAGATAGAAAATAATATAATAATATGAAATGAAATAAATAGGAACTAAAATATACTAATAAATATATATTAGGAGGAATCAAATGTTGCTAAAACTAGAAAACACGGACGGATCTAAATGTTGACGACCTAGCTATGAAGCTGGATTACGAAAGAAAAACTAAAACAATCATGACAGACACAAGTAAAAGTAAAAAATTTACGGTGCAGGGGGCGTCGGATCCCCCAGTACCGGTCCGAATGAGGGTGGTCAAGCGGGCCTCTTCGGATCGTCATCCGGTTACCGTGCGACCCCTGAAATGGCTCACCGGGTTTCGGGGTCAAGTAGTGCAACCGGGAAAGAAGGATGGGAAGAAGAAGGGGAGGAAAGGAATAGGGCACCGAGGGAATGGGACGATAGTGAGGAGGACAGGATGGTCAAAGAGAGAAGAGGGAAGGAATTAGCGAAGATACCAACACCATTAAAGAGTGGAAAAGGATATTACATACCAAGGGAGAGAGTGGAAAGGGATGAGGAAATAAATAGGAGAAGCACAGGAGGAGATGAGGGAACTAAGGGACAAGATACGAAGGAAATCAAAGCGATAGCCCAGGAGTTAATGAGAACTACCCTGGATATCAAGGGATCATACAGTGCCAGCAGAAATTTGAATAAAGAAATAAGAAATGAGGCTGATAAGAAGCTGTCAAAAATAGGTAGGGAGTTGTATGAAGTTACCAGAGGGACCGGGGCAACTGAGACAATAGAGTCATGGGTGGGGAAACTCACGCTAACCTGCAATATGATTGCAAGCAGCAGGAGATTCAGTGAGGAAATTAATAAGGAGATGAGTAGATATATTAAAATAGGCAGTAACGTGATAGCGGCGTACCTGAGGAAGACGATAACAAAGGGTAAAGAGGATGGAACAGAAGGTAGGAGGAGAGTGGAGGAAGGGTCCACAAGTGAAGAGGAGGAGGACGAAGACATAAGAGAAAAGAGAACGAGAGGAAAGAGTGATCTAGCGAGAAAGGGAAGTATAGGAGAAGGAAATAGGAATAAGAAAGAAGGACAGAGTATAGGAAGGGTGAGAGGATATGGTAAGGAGATAAAGGATGCAGAGCTGGAGGCAAGCTCGATAGAAGAGAGATGGAGGGAAACGACAGGGGAGACAAATGAAAAAATAGGTGATGTGATGAGTGGGAAGGAAGGGGTAAATAATAAAAGAAAAAGGGTAGATAGGAGGGAGAGTGAGGTAACGTCGATATCGTTATCGGAGAGAACCCCACCAAGTAAAAGACTCGTTGTCGACGAGAGCGGGGGAGTAGATAGGGAGGAAATTAACGGGAAATCACAGTTCGATGGGAATAACATACCAGTAATAAAAGTTAAGGTGGATACGAATGTTAGCGGGAATAATAGGCAAGCGCGGATAAATTTTAGGAATAAGTTAAGAGATATTAAGAGTAAAATTAGGTTTGAAGCGGAGGACATTATAGGGGTAAGAAAGAGCTTTAACACAGAAGATATATTAATTAGAGTTCGAGGGGGTGCAGGAGCGAACAGTCTGGTAAGGAAATTGAAAGAGATGGGGGAGGAAGCGAACATCCTTACAGGAAGAAAAAAGAGGATATACATTCAGGATCTATATCCAGGATCTATATATGTTATGTCTATACATAACGGCTGAGGATGAGGAGATCAAGAGAGCGGTAGGGAAGTGTTTTAATATTGATACGAGGGAAGTGAAGGTGATCTTCAGAAGAGAAGGTGGGAGAGGGACCCAAACGGCGTGCGTGGAGGTGACAGGGTTACAAGTGGATAGATTTTTAAAGGAAAATGAGAGGATAAGAATAAGGTGGAATATATATAGAATTAGGGAATTTGTGATAAATAACAGGTGCTTTAGGTGTAATACGATGGGGCATATGGCGGTTAGCTGTCCCAGCGTGCGGGAAAAGTTGTGCTACAAATGTGGCGGTGCAGACCACCTGGCAGCCCAGTGTTTTAGTAAGGTAGACAGGGAGGGAAGACGAGTAGGAGTGAGGGGTGAGAACAGGGTAAATAAGGAGCTTAACAGGGTAGGAAGAGGAACAGAAAGGGAGAGGAACGAGGAAATAGTAAAAGCAGGCATCTCTAAACAGGTAAGAAGCATAAAAGAGTCGAGAAATGAGGGATTCGAAGTAGTAGGGACGGTAAAAGATGGAAAGAGATATAGAACAATAGGAGTTCAAGTAAATATAGGAGACGACAACAATGAACAGAAAGAAGAGGGACAAGGAGTTAAGGAGACGCGAGATATGACCACATGGAGTGAGGTGGTAAAGAGAAAAGTCAAAAGTGGTAAAGATATTAAGGGAATGGAGAGGCAGAGGAAACGTGATGAGGGAAGTAAGGGAATACAGGACACAAGAGGAACGAGGCCAAGAGGAAAGGCTATATGTATGGAGATACCAGGGAAAAACCCACGGACATAATAGCCGCAATGAAAAGCAAGATTTCCTGCCCCACGGAGAGAACTGGGGTTAAAAGGATCAGAGGTACGAGGTTTGGTGGAGTACTTGTTGAGGTGGAAAGGGACTCAGACGTGAAGGAATGGAAAGAAAGGATTATAGGATCCATGGATGGGGAGGACAGCAAGACCATAGTGGTCCTAGGGAATAGGGTGACGGCCAAAATAAGAGGTTCAGATCCCTTAATTGAGAAGAATGACAGTGGAAGCAATAAGGAAGAGCGTGGAATGTGAAGATGAGGAGGAGGAACAGATAGTCGTGCAAAGAATCATAATTGAGCCATGGCAGGAAAAAGTAGCGTTCGTCAGGCTTCCAGATAGGATAGCGACGATACTGCAAGAAGGAGAAGGCATAAGGATAGGTTGGACGAAGAATAGGGTTAGGATATTGCCCAATTCAATATACAGATGTGGGAGATGTGGGATGTGGGGTCACATCAATACACAATGCAGGAAGGAAATTCACATTAACAAAAGGAATGATGAAAAGAAAATCATAGAGGACAAAGAAGAAAAGAAGGGAACCACGAAAGAGAAAAGAACAGGGGAAATGAATGACTCAAACAATGATATAGACATTGATAGGGAATCCGTAGGAGCGCTAAGGAACCTGCGGGAGATAAGGAGTATCATGGAAGAAATCATGGGAAGTGACAATTATGGAGACAGAGAGATATAAAGTCATCCTGACGAATGTAAATAACAGCAGGGCAGCACAGGACATATTAATGGCCCATGCGGTACACAAGAAGATAGGGATTGTGTGCATAACAGAACCAGCAACTGAAGGAGCGGGGATATGATTTAGGAGCGTAGAAAATAAAGCGGCAGTGTTAGTTAATAAGGAAGTTGGGTTAAAGGTTAAGGTGCTAGAGCAAGAAAAGGGAATAATAGTGGTACAGGTGGAAGATATGGTTTATTTGGTAGGGTATTGCTCGCCAAACTGCAGCAGAAAGGAGTTTATGGGGTACTGGCATAGGGCAAGGCGTAAGGTAAGGAGCCTAATATCTAGAGGTAGGAGGAACATAATTATTTTGGGTGACTTTAACGCAACGGACTACGCGTGGTCAAGTAAATCAGATGTAAGAGGCAGGATAATTACAGAGATAATGAGTGAATGTAGCTTAGTATGTATGAACGAATGGGACAAGCCGACATGTAGGAGGTGGAACGGGTCATCAGTGATTGATATCACACTGTGTTCAGAAGGGATAAAGAACAAAATCGAGAATTGGAGGGTTTTGGAAGAAGAGACACTGAGTGACCACGTGTACATCGAGTTTAGTGTTATCGGTGAAAGGGAGGTGAACAGAAATAGATATGATAGTAATATAGGCGCTAGTAGCGTTAGAGAAACATTGTAGGAGATGGATGGAAAGACAGAACCCTTAAAGTCCATAAATTGGAGAGGTTGATGAGTGACTGGAGCATGCTGGTGCAGGACACGGGATCAATGGATGACCAGGACGTAAATGTGATTATTGGAAAGATTATGGAGAAATTTAGGGATATTTGCAATAGGACTATGAAGAAGAGCAAGTAGGAAGGAGGGAAACGTAAGTGTGCATACTGGTGGGATAATAGAGCTAGTATGGCCAGAAAGGAGTGTGTAAGGGAAAGACGGATGTGGATAAGAGCCAATAAGAAGGGAAGGACTGAAAAGGAATTAATGGGGATTTGGGATAGGTATAGGACCGCTAAGGAAAAGTTTAAGAACATTATTATTAAGGGGAATAAGGCGGAGTGTTGGAGAAGGCTGGTAAAAGAAGTTGAAGATAACACATGGGGGATGGCATACCAAATAGTAATGGGCAAATTTAAGAGAAGGTACTTACCTACGATGAGTATGGACGATACGATGAAAATAGTGATGGAACTGTTCCCTGTGGACTGTGAGGCATACGCTGTAGAATCTGGAAATAAAACAGAGATGCTAAGAAAAATGAAGGAAAGTTATAGGGAGGATATGAGGATTAGGATAGAGGAAGTGAAGGATGCTGTGAAGAGAATTAACATTAGGAAAGCCCCGGGGCTAGACGGGATACCGGGAAGGATTATTAAGTGGATCGGAACTAGGAAAACCGAAGAACTCAAGGAGGTAATACAAGTGTGTATGGATAGATTAGAGGTCCCGGACCGTTGGAAGATGGCGAAGATAGTATTAATACCGAAGATAGGTACGGATTGGAAGGTGGTAAAGTACAGGGCAATCTCTCTTACAGATATTATGGGCAAAATATGGGAAAAAGTAATAGCAAGGAGAGTTAATGAGTATATAGAGACGGAGGATAAAATGGAAGAGGAGCCATATGGTTTTAGAGAGGGTAGGTCAACAATTGATGCTATTCATAAGGTACAGACTGTGGTTAGGAAAGCCATAGGGGAAAAAAAGAAAATAGTAGGCGTTTTTATGGACGTTAAAAACGCCTTCAATACGGTGAAATGGTCGGCCGTATTGGAAGCCCTAGAAAGGAAGGTGGTCCCACAATATCTTGTGGAGATTATTAGAAGTTACCTTAAAAACAGAGTAGGTATAATAGTCGGTAGGGATGGAATAAGAGAAATTGGACTGACTAGAGGGGTACCCCAAGGTTCGGTATTAGGACCACTATTGTGGAACGTTGTATTCGACGAAGTGATCAAGAAGATGAAGATGTACCAGGGCAAAGTGAATACGATCTGCTATGCGGATGATACAGTGTTTTTAGTGAGTGGCTGCAATATGGAGGAGGTGGTAAAGGATGTAGAAGAGGTCGTGAGGGTGTTTATCTGTGATATAAAGAGGATGGGGCTGGAAGTGGCGGAAGAGAAAACGGAATTAATAATATTTAGAAGTAGAACTATCAAGTTTAAAGAAGTTACTTTTAGAGTTGGTAATTGTGAGGTAAAGAACAAAAGTAGTGTGCAATACTTGGGGGTTACGATTGATGATAGGGTCAGTATGGATGTGCATATGAAGAAAGCTGCAGAAAAAGCTATTACCACGATGAACTCCATAGGACGAATTATGCCCAACGTGAACGGCCCGAAACAAAAGAAGAGGATGGTGCTGGGGACCGTGGCACAGTCCATTGTTCTATATGCTGCACCATGCTGGAATAAGGCAGGAAGGCTAAACATGAGTAAAAGGGTGTTGGAGAGGGTAAGGCGGATATGTGGGATTAGGGTAGCTGCAGCATACAGAACAGTGCCTACCGAAGGGATTGGAGTGCTGGTGGGTATACCATCATTAGATTTAGTGGCAGAATGCAAGACTAGAGTTTTTGAAGAAGTAAAGAAGAGCCTGGGATATGTTGAAAAAGGAAACAAAGTGGTGGAGAAAGTGGTTAAAGGGATTAAAAAAAGAAAGCATAAGAAAATGATGGAAGAATGGAGGGAGAGATGGAAGATAACAGAAGGAAACTCTAATGGTTTGGGTTAGGAGGACGATTATCCCGGACGTAGTAAGATGGACTGAAAGACTACATGGACAGATGGACTACTACCTCACGCAGGTGTTTACGGGCCATAGTGCATTTAATGAGTACTTGTTTAAGTTCAGGAAGAGGAGAAATCCGTAGTATAGATACCGTACCTGTGTGAAAGATGACGTAGAACACTGTGTGTTTGAATGTGTTGGATTTGATTGCCTTAGGGGTGAAGGATGGAGAGGTAAGGATGGGTTAAATATCAGGCCAGAGACGCTCTCAGATGATATGCTCAGTAGTGAGGAAAGGTGGAGCGCCATCACGGATATTATAACTAAGATTATAAAAAGGAAAGAAGAGGATGATAGAGTTATGGGTTTTTAGCCTTTTTTTTTAACGTGGGGAAATCCTCATGGATCCCCCGGAGCTGGGGAACTCCGGGGGTATGCCGGACTCTTGCCGGCTAAAACCTCACGGTGACCTTCCTCGGCGCTGTTGGGAGGGGACCGGGAACTCTGGACGAAGACGTCCGGTCCCCTCCCCCGCCGGGGTCCTCCATGATAACTGGGAGGACCCCCTTCCCGGAAGGGAGTGTGGTCGACGAGACACTCACCCGTCCCAAGAACGAGCGATGGCTGGGTCACGCAGCCACCGCTCCCGCCCCGGGGAACGCGTGCAATGATCGGTACGATCCCCCAATCGTACCGACCGCGCCCCCCGGACGACGCCCGTGCAAAGACGTGGGGCACGACCAAATGGTCCACCCCGCACGGGCGTCGTCGACGCCTCGGGCCAGGCTTAGCCCGGAGTGACTGGGTGCCCCGGGTACGTCAGACCCGATACCACGACCCGACAAATGCCGAGTCGTGGCCCCTGAGGCGATGGGTTTTTAGCCTAGTAATCTCATTAAAATAGAGGGTTATAGTTAATATACATATGTGTAAATCAATCAGAATTATATATATATATTGTATATGTTTAGGTAAACTTAATTGTACAGATAGTTTTATTTATTTACTTATTTATTATTATTTATTAGTTATAATTTACTATTATTTATTATTAGTTATTGAAGAATGTATAAGTGGTCAGCGGAATGTGTGTGTATGGGAAGAGTAAAGGAAATGTGGAATGATGTGAGGAAGGATGAATGAGTGTGACAGGGTCTAATTGAACCTAACACCCCCTGGAAGGTGACTACCCTGCGTTCCCACAGGGAGCGGCGTGCCGACCAGTGGGGTATGGCCATAGTCGGTCCCAAGCCCGGTTGAGAAACATAGAGGCGCCTAACCTAAGCTAATCTTAAAAATTCCCCCCACCGGCCACCCTAGCCGGGTTGCAGGATGCTATGCCGCGAGGTGGATTCCCTGCGCCCGGGCTGAGGAACCCCAACTCATGTGGTAGAGTCGGAAGACGCGTCTTACGACTCTGACACGTCCGTTGGATCAGTGCGATCCAACTTTTCCATCCAGCGGCCGTGTTCCCTATCTAAGAAGCGAGGGAGACCCCCAACAACTGGGGAATATGTAGGCCTCGGGGAGGCCAAGAGGGCCTACATCGAGGCGAAACGTGAGGCCGAGCTGGTGGACTTAGAGTCAGAGATCCATCATGGCTCTGGTGTACCACTTCCACCCAGCAAATCGACCAAGCCGGTGCCGGAAATGGAGGATTTCCTGAAAGAAGCAAAAAATAAGCCCCTAGCAGACCTAGGAGCATGGGCGCTGGAGGAGGCGGACCGGATTGAGTTGGCCGCCGCCAAATCCCGAAATCTTAAAGGGATTATCCAGCGAGATTTACGGATGGGAGCTAGGAGCCTCAGAGCAGCCACCATAGAGCTGGCGCAAAAGGTGGAGCGCCCGGCAGCAACACCGCCGGTTAGCGATATTTATACGCTGAAAGCGCTAGTGGAAGAATTGCAGGCGGAAAACAAGCGCCTGCTACTAAGACTAAGTGCATTGGAGAGACGATCTCCATGCCCGTCAACAGCTATTATGGCGGACTTGGAGAACGAGAGCCGCGCGGAGCCAACACCGGCCCCGACAAGGAAGGATATGAGGAACTCATCCTCAGACAGTGGTGCCCCGGCACAGGAGGCGATAGGACCCGTCACTTTACAGCAGGTGGTGGATATTATCATCAAAATGATGGGGGATTTCCGTAAGGAGATCCTTCAATCGAAGGAGTAAGTTGTCTTGCCCCCGGATGGCAATATAGCGAAGGCCACCGAGGGTAAGATATCAAATAAGACAAAGAAGGAGAAGAGTGCACGCAGTGTGGTACCTTCAAATGCCACGAATGCTAAAGCACCTTCCAAAGCCAAACAAGCCCCATCTGGGGCAGCAAGAAGGCTGCAGATGGCCCGCCAGGCAGTGAAGAGCCAGGCAACAGCCGCACCAGCACCATGCATTTCCGCATCTGGTGCCGCACAGGAAGGCACCTGGGCCCAGGTAGTGGGCAGGACGGCGGCTAGGGCAGGCAAAAAGGCCCAAACCGCCCCTGTCCCACCACCTAAGGCCCAGGTCGCCAAAAAGGATGAGAAGCCGAAGCTTGGGCGGCTGCCACGCACAGCGGCAGTCGCGTTAACCCTTCTGCCTGGGAGCAAAACCACCTACCGGGATGTTATGGTGGCTGCCAGGCAGAGGGTAAAACTCTCTGAGGTTGGGGTGGACTCTGTCCGCCCCAAGAATTCCAGGACCAGCGGTCTCCTGTTGGAGATTGCCGGTCCTGATAAGGAAGCCAAGGCGTTAGCCTTGGCCGAAAAATTGAGTGTGACGTTGGCCGGCGACGGTGTAACTGTGGCCAGGCTGAGTAAAAAGGCTGACCTTCGCGTCCTCGGCTTGGACGACTCGGTCACCTCGTCTGAGGTGGCCGAGGTCATAGCCGGCACGGGAGGGTGTCGGGTAGAAGAGGTGAAGACCGGGTTGATCCGGTCTTCACCAAGAGGGCTCGGCACCCTTTGGGTGCAGTGCCCCCTGGCAGCGGCCAAGAAAGTGGTCGCTGCTGGCCGCATCCGGGTGGGGTGGGCAGATGCCCGCGTAGTGGTGTTGAAACCCCGCACGGAGCAGTGCTACCGCTGCTGGGAGCTGAGTCATGTCCAGCAGCGATGCACTGCGATGGTGGATCGGTCTCACCTATGTTACAGATGCAGTGAGACCGACCACCAGGCGGGCCTCTGTACCGCTTCCGTCTCTGTTTGCCTCATCTGCAAAGAGGCAGAGCGGCCCGCGGATCACAAAACGGGGGGTAAAGCTTGCTCCCCGCCTAAGGCCCGCCGAAGCGGCAAGGGGGCACAGCCGTCGCCGGCTGCGCAGAAGGGCATGAAGGAAAGTGATAAGAGGACCAAGATCCCCAGTGTCCATAAAGTCCATAACGTGGGACGTTCCAGCGGGGGTGGTGCGTCCGCATCATCCTCCACCGTGGGATGTTCCAGACTTGTGGACACTGGGGACGAGGTCGAGCGGGCGGCAAATCCCGCTCAAATGTATGATGTTGGCCGGGGGGACGCCATGGACACGGCCTAATGTTCACGCCTCCTCACGGTCACATCATCCAGACCAATCTCAACCTTGTCATTGCAGCACAGGGCCTAATGGTTCAGGCTCTCTGCGGTGGCATGGTTGAGTTGGTCGTCGCTGCGGAGCCGTGCCGAGTTCTCCAGCGCCCGTCCTGGGCTGGGGACCTGGAGGACTCCGTGGTGGTCGCCCAGTCGGTCCCGTCACGGATCCAGCCGATAGCGCTCGTTGCGCGCGGCCACGGGTTCGTGGCGGTCGACTGGGCCGATTGTCTGATAGTGGGCGTGTACGCGCCACCGAGATGGCCCCTCAGTCGTTTCGACATCTTACTGGACGAGCTGCAGAATATTGTTTCTTCGCACGCAGATCGTCCAGTGTTCGCCCTCGGGGACTTTAATGCTCACGCATCCGCGTGGCAATCCCCGAGGACGGACCAGAGGGGTCACTCGGTATTGGACTGGGCGGCTGGCCTGGGTCTCTGGTTATTAAATCAGGACTCAGCCAGCACGTGCGTACGGTACCAGGACGAAAGCATCGTCGATCTATCTTTCGTCAACGCCCTGGCCGCGCGCCGTGTATCGGTGTGGGCGGTCGACGACGTGCAGACTCTCTCTGATCATGCGTACATACGCATATAGGTCTCCACGCCTCCCCCGACCCGCCCATCAGCACACCACCAGGAGAGGTGGGCCCCTAGGGGCTTGGATGAGGACGCCCTGATGGCGGCCGTTCTCGCAGTGGCCTGGCCGGGCGTTCCGGCTGAGCCAGTGGATGTGAACGCGGAGGCGGATTGGTTCGCGGACATCATGTCATCTGTTTGCGACGTGGGGATGCAACGTGTCCGCTCCAATCCGCCCCGCCGCCCGGTGTACTGGTGGAATGACACTATACAGCGCCTTCACACTGATTGCGGGGTCGCTCGCCGCCAGTACACCCGGGCGAGGCGTCGACACACAACCGACGCGACGAGAACGGCACAGCTGTATAATCATATCGTACGCTTACGAAACAGCTGCAGCTGGTCATCAGGAGTACCAAGGCTCAGGCCTGGGACGGACTTCTCTCGAAGCTCCGTGAAGATCCGTGGGGGCGCCCTAATAAAATTGTCATGGACAAGTTACGTCCATGGGCGTCTCTACTCGCGGAGACGATGGACCCTCCGCTCCTGGAGCTGGTGGTCGGCACCCTGTTCCCTTCTGGGGAGGTGTTGGCCCTCGTTTACACCATCGACCGTGCCTTATGGTCACAGGAGCTGGAGGTGTCCGGGGAGGAGCTGGCCTATGCCGTCAGACGCATGAGCGAGCGTAACATCGCCCCCGGCCCTGATGGCATACCTGGCGGTGCCTGGGTCATGGCACTCAGCGTCCTCGATCCCCGTCTGTACAGGCTGTTTAACGCCTGCCTCCAGACGGGGACGATTCCACTTCGGTGGAAGTGTGAACGGATGGTTCTCCTCAAGAAGGACAACAGGGTCGCGCAGTCGCCCTCCGCCTACAAGCCCATCGTGTTGCTGGACGAGGTCGGTAAGCTCTTTGAGCGCATCGTACAGCGTCGCCTTGTCCAGCACCTGTCTCGTGTAGGACCCAACTTGGCCGAGTGCCAGTTCGGCTTCCGGGAGGGACGGTCGACCATCGACGCGATTTCGCGCGTCAAGTCCCTCTCGGACTCGGCTACGTCCCGGGGGGGAGTTGCTTTGGCAGTATCCTTAGATATTCAGAATGCCTTTAACTCCCTTTCGTGGGTGACCATCCGCGGGGCCCTGGATAGTCACGAGGTGCCCCTTCACCTGCGGATGGTGGTCGGTGATTACCTCCGGGACAGGGCCATCATTTACGGTGGTCGCAATGGGTTTGTCAGGCGTGACATCAGCCGTGGAGTACCCCAGGGGTCCGTCTTAGGCCCTTTATTGTGGAACCTGAGGTACGGACACGGCTCTGCGGGTCTCCCTGTTGGCAGGCGTACACTTAACGTGTTACTCCGACGATACTATGGTGTTAGCCACCGGCAGGGACTTGGGGAGGACCATCTGTCGAGCGGAGGTCGCTGTTGCGTCCATCGCCTCGCGGATTCGGGGCATGGGGTTGGAGTTGTCCCCTCAGAAGACGGAAATAGTCTGTTTCCATCCTCGTAGGAGGGGCACTTCAGCTCCATGTCTGGTGAGGATCGGGTCGTCCGACGTCCGGGTGGTCCAGGATATTAAATATCTTGGTGTCTACCTGGTCGGCTCCTGCAGTTTCGTCCCGCACTTCGCTCGTCTGACCGTCAGATTGGGCCAACTCACGACTCATTTGAGTAGCATGATGCCCAACCTTGGCGGTCCAGACGAGCGGGTGCGCTGCCTCTACTGTGGTGTAATGAGGAGTGTGGCACTGTACGGTACCCCCATTTAAGCCGACGCATTGTCGGCAGCCATTCGCGTCATAAGTGGCTACCGTACAGTGTCCTATGAGGCGGCCACCACCCTGGCGGGTTTGCCACCTTTAGAGTTCCTGGCGCTCGAAGACGCCTACCTTTATGGGCGTCTTCATCCTGAGCGTCAGGACTCCACCCCGCCAGGGGAGACATTAAGTCGGGACGAGCTTAGGCTCCAGGCCCGGCGGTCCACCATGTCAAAGTGGCGAGACGATCTGTCTCGTCACGGAACCCATTGGACCGTCGAGGCGATCCTGCCCATCTTAGATAGATGGGTAGGTCGTAGCAACGAGCGGCTGACGTTCCGCCACCACCGTGGCGCCGCGGAGGACTCGGCGCGGCACACTCTTCAGGAGTGTCCAGCCTGGGGGTGCCGCGTTGGGTGTTAGCGGCGGAGGTGGGTCCGGACCTCTCGTTGGCGAGCATTCTATCGGGGATGCTTGGTCGCGGGAGCGTCTGGCAGGCCATGATCTCCTTTTGCGAGGAGGTCATCGTCGCGAAGGAAGCCGCCGAGCGGGTTAGGGAGCAATCCCTGCCAGCTCGACATCGCCTGCGGGGTCGGCGTCGTAGACGTTTGCCCCGTTCCGCCTCACGGAAGGGGGGGGGGGGGGGTTAGAGTCTTCCACCTTCGGGTGGAGGTCGCTCCCAAGAACCCTTCGGGGGGCGGGACTTCGCCACCATCGCCGCGCCTACGGGCCGTGATGGTAGCCATTACGCCTCAGGGGCCACGATTCGGCATTTGTCGGGCCATGATATCGAGTCTGACGCACCAGGGGCACCTAGTGCGTCCGGGCCACGCCTGGCCCGAGGCATCGACGACGCCCGTGCGGGGTGGACCACTTAGGTCGTGCCCCACATCTTTGCACGGGTGTCGTCCGGGAGGCGCGGTCGGTGCGATTGGGGGATTGTACCAACCATTGCACGCGTCCCCCGGGACGGGAGTGGTGGCTGCGTGATCCAGCCATCGCTCATTCCTCGGACGGGGGAGTATGTCTCTTCGACCACACTCCTCTCCGGGAAGGGGGTCCTCCCAGTCACCATGGAGGATCCCGGCGCGGGAGGGGACCGGACGTCTTCGTCCAGATTTCCCGGTCCCCTCCCAGCAGCGCCGAGGACGGTCACCGTGGGGTTTTAGCCGGTAAGAGTCTGACATACCCCCGCAGTTCTCCAGCTCCGGGAGATCCATGAGGATTTCCCCACGTTAAAAAGAGGCTAGTTTTAGGTTTGGTTTTATTAGATGAGGTTCAAGTTATATTAGGTTCAAGTTATTCTGGGTTCAAGTTATACGGGTATCGAGTTTAAGGTTCATGTTATACGGAGTTTGATTTTAAGGTTCAAATTATACGGGGTTCGATTTTAAGGTTCAAGTTATACAGGATTTGAGTTTAAGTTTCACGTTGTACGGGGTTTGAATTCGTGCTAGGAGCGTGCGTGGTGTCGTCGCGCGTAACCTGTTGAAGATGGTCGATCGTACTGTTCCTTTCGGAGGAGACGATTCGTCGGCAATAGCCTCGGTTGTCGAGAGTCTAAGACACCCAGCGATCGTTGCGAGCTTTCGAATCATTTATGCTCGCTTCGTGTCGTCGGGTGAATATATAGACCGCTTCTCGAGGCTTGTACAACCAGCGAACGTCCCAACGAATTTTTTTTCCATTTACCCGGTCGTTGTTTACGGTACATTAGCGGACCCCTCGAGTTCTCGTAATCGAGAACTCGTCGGGTCCGCTTTTTTATGCCATTTTTTCAAAAAGTAATACGCCGCTGGCACTTTGCCGTTTTTCCACTCGCAGAATTGTTCCGTTGAGCTCAGAGGGGATCCGTTCCGTGCCGTTCACCCATAACCTCGTTGTCGAGAGTCTTGAAACCCGCCGCTGCGAGATCGAACTTTACTTGCTTGCTTTGCGTTGTCGGGAAAAATATAGACCGCTCGAGGCTGTGTGGGGTGAACGGTAGAGTGTCCTAACGAATGTATGAATTTTTTTCGTTTATCTCAGCCTGGTTGGAATCGACACGACTAGATGGTATTGGAATTTTGAAGAGACCGTCGTCGTCGTCGTTTGTTCGGAGGGGACGAATCGTCGCTCGCGCTAAGCCTCATTGTCGAGACTCTGAGAAAAACCTGCCGTTGCGAGATCGAATAATTTTATACTCGCTTCGCGTTGCCGAGGAAAGCTTTTATAGACCGCCTCGAGACTGTGCACGAAGGCGACGAGTGTCCCATCGATGATAACATTATTATGTTCACTCGAATGAGAGCGTCTTGCCGATCTCGAAAGCAATACGCCGCTGGGTGTTTGATTTTTTTCTTCTTAGTTTGACGCGCACGTTTATTCCAGGGGGGACGATTCCGCGTTGCCCGTTGTCCTCGTTGTCGAGAGTCTGTAATCCCGCCGTTGCGAGCTCGAACAATTTATGCTCGCTTCGCTTTGTCGGGAGGAAAAAGACCGCCTCGAGGCTGCTGGTACGCGGAGGAGTCCTAACGAATTTTTGAAAGATTTTTTTTTCTTCATACCTGGACGCGCGTGTGCATTTTTCGTAACTTTGAGGGAGACATTACGCGCCAACCATCGGCGTATGCGTTTCATCCGTAGGACCGATATATCGTGTTGCCTCGACCTCCTTCGAGCGGTGAAAGTCGCCACGGTTCGGCGAAGCCCGCGTCTCTTTCACTGGAGACGATTGGGTATCGACTTGTTCGAACTTTAGTACCAAGAGACTTAAAGATCAATAAAATATACATGTACGATTACCCTGAACGGTGGATCACTTGGCTCGTGGGTCGATGAAGAACGCAGCTAATTGCGCGTCAACGTGTGAACTGCAGGACACATGAACATCGACATTTTGAACACACATTGCGGTCCACGGATACAATTCCTGAACCACGCCTAGCTGAGGGTCGTTCACGTAACCAAAATACTGCTTGCGTTGCGTTTCGTCGAATCTTCTTTCCCCACGGTGCTCGAATCTGCCCGCCGTCGTTCATTCTCGAATTAAATTACGAACGTTTCTGAGTTCGGGCGGCACCGAAAAAGGGAAGAAGAGAAGCGATACGCGACGTACAAGCGATCGTTGGACGTTCGTCCGAGTCGTCTGTGGCCGTGCTGAGGCAATCTGCGATTGGCAACGTGTGTGCGCGTGCGACGTGCGTAATCGTGTTCATGGAACTCGACGGTGTGTCGATCACGAACTCGCGTGAGTTCTTCGTGGCGTCGTAAGTCGTCCATTAAACAGACGATCGCCCACGGAGAACCGCTTCGTGTTTCGATCGCCGATTTTGTTCCGCGTTCCGAATTCGCGCACCCGCCACACGCATCGCCTTCGCCTGCCTTTAGCGCACGATACGAACATGCGCGCGCCCGACATCGCTTAAAATGAATTTTTTTCATGCCGCAAGACCGAGGAAGAATACTCGGTCGAGGGAGAAGAGATATACAAGAGAGAGAGCGACATCGTCGTAACGCGAGGGACGATGATGCGCATCCGATCGTTCGAAGTTCTCCTCGTACAGCCCCAGGGTGTTCGATGAAAATAACCCGTTCTCTCTGTTTTCTCCGCGTGTGTATAACATGTTCCGCGAGGGAAAAAAAAGATCTCTCGCGCGGAATGTCACTCGAACATAGGCCGTCGTTGCGCTGTAATGTCGTAACGTTATTCGTGAGGGCGCTCCAACTCGGCGTGTCCTTCGTTTTGAAGGATCAGGGTAATAAAATCGGGGGAAAAGGAGCCGCTCCGTTTCGATGTCTGCGTGTTACGCGCAGATGTTGGAACCGCTGGAGAGTATAAACGGTGTTGATCGTTCGCAGCTACGATGATAAAGAGGACGGATGTTAAAGAAACGCCAGTAGCTTGGTCGTCTAGCGAGAGTCTCACATTTTTTTTATATTTTTTACGAATCTTATATAAAAGAAATACCGACACACGAAAGACATTGGCGAGGTGCACAAAACGCCTCGACGAGAACAACAACGAAGAGGTGCGTGTAGTTCTCGCCGGTTTCTCGAGCGGTAAATCAAAGGATCGCTGTGTCGGAGATGGACGAAAGTTCTTTTCGTCGTCTGCCGTCCCCGTTCGCCGATGCTCTCTCCTCATCTTGTATATATTATACATACGAATCTCTTTACCTTCTCTCCGTAACCGAGTTCGATGGCACGAATGAATTTCGTGCGTCACGTAGAGACGACTTCAAATTAGGAGAGATTACCCGCTGAATTTAAGCATATTACTAAGCGGAGGAAAAGAAACTAACCAGGATTTCCTTAGTAGCTGCGAGCGAACAGGAATGAGCCCAACACTGAATCCGGCGGTTCCGCCGCTGGGAAATCTAGTGTTCGGGAGGATCCGTTTATCCTGAGACAATGAACCGCGTCCAAGTCCATCTTGGATGGGGCCATTTATCCACAGAGGGTGCCAGGCCCGTACCGACCGGTACGCGTTTCGGGAGGATCTCTCCTTAGAGTCGGGTTGCTTGAGAGTGCAGCCCTAAGTGGGTGGTAAACTCCATCTAAGACTAAATACGACCACGAGACCGATAGCGAACAAGTACCGTGAAGGAAAGTTGAAAAGAACTTTGAAGAGAGAGTTCAAGAGTACGTGAAACCGTTCAGGGGTAAACCTGAGAAACCCAAATGATCAAATGGAGAGATTCATCGACGACGATACTGGCTCCCGATGGCGCGCGATGCCCCGGTGGTACCATCGCGGTTCCACAGCGAGCGGCACGCCGTCGTCGGCGAACGTTCCGGTGATGTAGTCGTGCACTTCTCCCCTAGTAGAACGTCGTGACCCGTTGCGCGTCGGTCTACGGCCCGAGTGGGCGCCTGTGGCGTCGCAATCTTGCGCACGTGGCAGACCCTCGGTCGCCCGGCCGGCTGCGCGACGGTACACGTACGGTATCGGGCCGCAACCAGTCCATTCTCGAATGTACGTGCGTCTAGCCCGCCGCAAGCTCGGTCAAACTACCCGGTGGAACAGACTTTGCGTCGGCGCCGGGCCTGGCCAGCTGTTAGCAGGTGGTTCCTCGACTGCCTTGGTCTCGAGGTTCCTTAAAATGGGGAACAGTCCCCATTCTGGTGACGGGCTACGACTTCTTCCTTCTAGACGAAGTCATCGATGCGAGGGAGGCGCGGATACTCGTAGATGGAAACGAGAAGGCGATGCGTAAAAGTGCGAGTGAGCGCGTGCACTAGCACGCACGCGAACGCTGCTGGTTGCTGGATCTGCAGGCGTGTACGGCAGGTTGCCTGCGTGCAGGGATTGATGCTGGAGGCGGCAAAGAGGCTGATGGGTGGCAGGCGCTACGCCTGACGTCACACTACACTCTAAAAGAATATAAATCCTACACTTCCTTCCTACGAGATAGCGTATCTAAATGTTTACAAATCGATGCAATACAGTACTAATGCTTCATAAAACGTGATATCGCATTTCGTATCAACGGTTCAAAGTAAGTAAGTAGGTTGTAAAGCTCTATGCATCGCATTATGCTTATCTGCTTCTACCCTTCAAAAGAATGTGAACACTACACTCCCTTGCAGAGGGATAGCGCTTTTAGATATCTACTTGTCGAAGCAATAGAGTTCTGTTACTTCATTCAACGCGATGTCGCATCTCATTTCAATGTTTCATGATAGGTTGTAATATTCAATGCAACGCGGTATGTTTATCTGCACCTACACTTCAAAATAATATAGATCCCACACTTCCTTGATACGAGATAGCGTTTCTAAAAGTCTACGTATCGAAGTAATATAGTTCTGATGCTGTATAACTCCAACGTTCCAAAGTAAGTAAGTTATATTCTTCTATGCATAGAGTTATGTCTGCCTGCTTCTACGATTTGAAAGAATGTGAATTCTACAGTTCTATGCAACTAGATGGCGCTTTATAGTGTCTGCGCGTCAAAGCAGTATATTTCTAATGCTCCATGCAATGCAATAGCACATCTCATTTCAGCGTTTCAATGTAAGTAAGATGGAATCCTATATGCATGCACTATGCTTAGATAAGATAATATCAGATATATTATACTTCATTAGAATGTGAAGTCCGCAGTCCATGCAACAGAATTGCGCTTTAATGGGTCTACTTGTCAATGCACTAGAGTTCGTAGCCTGCATGCAATGCGATATCGCATCTCTTTTCAACGTTTCAAGGTAAGTAACCTGTAACCTTCTATGCATAGCAATATGCTTATATGCTTCTACACTTTTAATGAATGTCAATAGAAGGGATCCATAAAGCGGGATCGCGCTTCACAGTTTCTACGTGTCAAACAAACGTATTTCCTTGGTGGTATTCCGTATTCCGAAGATGGTAAAGTATGTAACATGTTATCTTCTATTCATGTTATTATACTTGTTTGCTCCTACACAGCAACCGATTGTGAATTCTGCTGTTTCTTCCAGCGGAATGGGGTTTCATATTGTCAGCGTCTCAAAGCAATAGATACCTAAAGCATTACACCATGCGATTGCACATCTCATTTCAACGATGCAAATTAAATAAGCTGTAAGCAATTATGCATGGCATTATACTTATCTGCTTCTATGCTTTATAATGCTTTGGGATGCGAGAATAACCTCAACCCCCCCCCCCCCCCCCCTTAACTGCCTAAAGAGAAGTTGAAAATCTAGCGGTCCTGCAGGTGAGACACCCGAGGGGGCGAGAAGAGGTGATCGCCGAAATCCACTGATCGATGGCCCCGAACAATACCGAAGCGTACAGCTCGTCCCACCAAGGAGCCCCGAAGAGGATTCAGGAGATCCGAGGATCACCAGCGAATTCAAGGAATCTGAAGAAGAGAACGTGAGAGCTTATTCACTAAAGCGTCCTATTTTCATGCCGCATTTCATGTATCGCATATTGTATATTATATCTTATATCGTGAAGCGGGTGGTGATCCCCGGTCATTCGCGGCGTGTTGCGTAGTTTTCTATAGCCCTTGTTAGTTAAACCCACCTCGAGGCCATAAATAAAGAAGCCGTGACTTCAGTATCCCGCGACCCGAGTGTATGTACTCGGCTAGGCGTAGTCGAGAGGAGCAGCATTTCGAGGTTTCGAGCATTGTTCCGCCCCAAGTTTCCCGGGGTCGTGTAGTCTATTTCTTTGGTGCTTTCTGAGCAGCTGGCGCCCAAGAAACTATAGTCTCGCAGTTTCGAAATACCCTCCCGTTTCGGTGATTATTTTTGCGTTCGCGAGCCCGCGAAATGTTGTACGTAAGTGGATACATTGTAACGACAGATCGCTTTAGATTAAAGTACGTTTTACACCTTAAAGTATTTGAATAATTAACCCCTTCGAGCTTCCCTGACTTACTGTAGATAGGTTTCCGTCACAACTGATAGGGACCATTACTTTACATAGATATATAGAACATACATAGCCTTAAACGCAGAACTGAGAGTTTGAGAACTTCCTTCGAAACGTTGATAGTGATGAGCCCCATCGGATTTCATAGAATTTCAGAACTTACTTGCTATGAATCGTAGGCAGATAAGGGCCATCGCGTTACTTAGAATTTTAGAACTTGTTTACTCCAGCAAAGATTTCTATTGCCTTCGTCCGTTCTTTTAGAAGAGTTTTTCATAAACCACTTACTTTTCACGTTTGCAATACTTTTAAATGTATGCGAGGTGTAATCGTTTAAGTTTTAAAATGATTACTTACTGCTGATTATTATTTAGTAACTCGGTTATAAACGTGTCTGCATAAGATTTAATCCATATGTTCATAAGTCTGAAATTTATGCAGTCATTTGTTAGTCACTTATTGTTCAAACGACAAAGATTCTGACTACTTCAAAACGGTTGACTTTCATCAATTTTCTTAAAATCGACATACGGTCCAACTGCTTGCATTAAAGACTGTAATTAAAGTTTTCAAAATATTTTACCTCATATAGATAAATTCTGGAATTGAAGGTGATTGTTTGATTTTTCTAACTCCTGTTTAGAACATCTTTCCATTGGAATGTTCAAGTATTTTTCATATTCGTAATTATTGAAAATGTTTTGCTTGGTTCTTTAATTTAATATTTAGAATTTCCTGAGAAATATTTTTTATCGTAATGAAATATATAATTGCAATTATAATTCTTTATGAAATAATAATAACAGAGAGGAATCTATCCATTCTTGTAGTTTTGTAAAGAGTATTTAATCTCACTATTTAAAATGAAACATTAACATTTGTTTACAATCTAATGGAATTTAGTTACCTTTTGATTAAAATTCATAATGTTAATCTTCCGTAGTTCAACAATTGTGTGAGCTGTCCTCAGGAATCGCAGCTCAGTATTTATAAAATGGACGACAATCGAACAGCCTAACCAAACGTGATCAAACCGATTTTTCATTATTAATATTATAATGTTTAACTTATCCTGTATACTATTAAAATGCCCTTCGAACAATGTTTATTCACTTCCTTCCACCACTGTTTACAATACGTATGTTTCATTTACTATCAAAACCGTAAGTATTATCGCCTTTCTTTACTTTTTGTGACCTTCAGTGGCTTCATGTAACAGGTCGTTGAACTCGTTTTAAAATGCTCGATCGTATTACGGAAGAATAAACATACCAATTCATTTTAAAAAATGAAGGTGACCTTCAAATGTCCAACATACCTCCACTTACAAAAAAACTATTTTCATCAACGGATGGTACCTTTGTACTGTGCAATTTTATATCAGCAAAAATTTCTATGAAATTTATAGTTTCGAGGATACCTGAGGTGCTAATTATTACTACCCCACCCTGTATATTGTTATGGATGTGTCCAACAAGGAAACGATGAACAAAATTAAATTTAATATTACGATGTTTATTATATTACTTATAATATATTTGTTTTTCTGGAATTTAGCCAAAAAACAGTGTTCACGATGTCGGCAGATGAATATATTTGACTTAGAATTACAAGAGCCGACAATTTCGAAAGTAGAATATTTTTTTACTCCGCTAACCGAATCATTCCAAACGTTAAGTAAAGTGCGTGCCTTTCACAACAGTCAGATGCAAATTACGATACAACGTTTCCAAAAAATGGTACGTGTCACTCGTTTTTAATTTCCGTTTTTTCAAGCAAAGGAAATTTAATTGAAATATCCGCAAAATTTATGGACAAGAAATTTATTATAATCTTACGCAACATATATGATGGTGATAAACGATAAGTATATGGACCTGAGACTAGAAAGTATTGAGCAGAAAAAGAAACTGATAGAACTGCAAAGTAGATCGATATATCTCACAAATGATGCTTCTACGTTCATAAAATCTGTTAAATAAAGAACTATTGCAAATACCAGGTATAATCAATATTACTTCTGCTCAAAAGCTATAACAGAATTGGACCGAAATGGATATAAAACAGGAATTTATATATTCAAAGAGAAAAAATGTATTACTTACAAATTGCTTATGTTCGCAAAGATCTCACTAATTCAGGCTTCTTGTCTTGCAGAACTAATCATTCATTTAACATGGGAAGGGGTCGACGGATAGTAAAATATTCTCATATTTCATAGTCTCGCTCGATACGTCAATTGGATCATGTAAAACATCGGACACTAATTGCATCTACACCTTCAGACCTTAAATATATAATTACAACATATTTAATACCGTTTTAATAACACTTTCCTATTATTTATATCTATGCCTAATAAATATATATTAATCGAATAAGTTGTTTTACCAAAGAATAAGAGAATCTGAGGATTATAAATCTGAGCATTACATAACAAACGTGCATTACATACATAATGTTACATGTAAAAAAAGATGAAGACCAAAAAGATCGTACATAAGTTGAATCCACAATGCGGTCACAGAGATACAGAAACGGCAAAAATTCCCAACAATAATTAACAAAATTCAAAAAGGGTGGGGGTGAAAATCCATCTCCTTGACGATGATAAGAAACAAGTCTGCCTCGTGCACTACAATATCTCCAACAGCCAGCGGTTGGCACGCAAATGACAACGGATAGAAAGAATTCCGTGGCAGAATAGAAAGTGAATAGTAAGAAAAACATATTTATTTGTTAGATGTTTATAAATTCAAATTTAAAAGTCCATGTCGCATTTAATATACTATTGTTTAACAAGGTGATTTAATGTTGATTCAAATAGGCGTGGAGAACTAGCTGGTACTTCTGTCAATGTAATTTCATTTCTGCAGGATACAGTAAAAACACATTTACAATTTAAGCAAGGTTTCACTAGATCTGGCGGATTTTCTAAATTTTAGAATGGGATGATGGCGGTAGTAGTTGGTTCAGCGCCAGGCGATAAACATATACAGCAAGCAAAGTAACGTAAACGGATTTAAAATGTTCAAGATTATATAAATGAAACTATTACACTTTTATAATCCATGTACCGTTTCTGTTCTTTGTAACTTACAAAGAGTCTTAAGAATGTAACGCAACGTAAAGAAGATTGGAAACAGAGAAAGCAGGCCTTAATCGCAGATAAAGGAACCTTGGATCTGTTGGGTATCGTGGTTACTGGCATGCCATGTTAAGGGATGTGTAATTCAGTTTTAATTTTCTAAACGAGAACAATTCAAATAAATTTGGAGTCGACACATTGGAAAAAAATTTCTTCCAGTGAAAAACGCTGCATGCAGTGCAATAGCAACTTAACATCCCCTTGATATTTTACAGAAAATCTTATGTCATTTTCCTCGATTTACTAGAATCGAAACTATGAAATCTATTATGTAGTTTTTCTGCAACTGCTACCATACACACGCACGCGCGCATACACACACACGCGCACGTACATACGAAATCCATCAAGATCTGTATATCTATTGGCTATTACATGGATAACTTGTAGAATTCCATTTGTAATTGATAATTAGATTATAAATATTTATATGCTTTTATCAGAAATTTAAATACGTCAAAATTGCAGCACGCAGGTGTGTAAATATCACTTCGCGATCTCATTTCATTTTGGCAGTTATACATATATATAAGGATCGATCCAGGCATAAAACTTGATAATCTTTCAACTATAAAATAATTATGGAACATTAGACTTTTTGCTAGCGTTGGTCCATTTTATCATTTTCGGAACTTATGAAGCAGCTAGAACTATAATAACAATGTACTTTATATCTTTGCACATTGTTTCCAAAGAAAATATTAGATATGAATAACTATGTTCATTTTATTATAAATGTATGAGTAAAGTTCAATCTACATGAATAAATGTTTTCAAATTGTTGTAATTTATTTAATTCTTATCATTTAGCGATACAAAATGTATTACAAAAATATATAAAAATATATTTCACTTTAGTTTTTTCTAATATTTTAAATATTTTATATTATCATATTAAAATTTTACAAAAAATAACAAAATTTTTAGAAGTAGGAATAATTTTTCCTTAATTAGTTAATATGTCGGTTTTTTTTAAGAAGACGGTATTTAATTTTTCAAAGAAAGTTTCGACTTTAAATTGACCATTAATTTCTCTAATTTCATTACTTTTCGTAGATCACCGCTAATTTTCAACTTTTCCATTACAGCTTTGTCCATGCAAGTTTTAATTCTCCGAAAGATATATAATATTATGTTATTAGTAAAATTATTTTGCATTTCTAATTAATTGAAATGTAAAAAATATATTTTTTTTTATGAGAAAGCATTGCGAAAAAATTTTGGGTATCCATTGCTAATGTTGTACCTAGTGGTTGACTAGGTTCTCCTCTAGCTGCCGCACCCCTTTACTATTTTTAAGATCCAAAAACCGTGTACCAACTTCGTCGCCTTTAAAATTTACGAAATTTACATATTAACCTTTAGTTAATTATTTACACCTGGATTACATGCATAATGGGTAAAATCAGACATTCCTTTAGTTTTTTAGTATTGCCACATCGATTAAAGACTGATTAGTAACAGATTTACTGTCTTTGAAAAAATATAAGTGTACATTGCATCACCCATTATTTCCAGCTTCCTACTATAATTTTGTGATACTGGCTGTTGTTGCTTGTAGTTAATAATCCATAAATTATCGACGACTGGAGTTACCAACAACCGATAAAGTATGCTATCACACACGGTTATGTATATCTCGTCAACACTTCAGAAGAATGTAAATCCCACTCTTCCTTGCGATGGAATAGCGTTTCTAGATGTCTACGTATCGAAGCAATACAGTTAGTAGATAAGATATTAAATGCAACGCGTATAGGTAAAGTACAGTACAGTGTCTGCGTGTCAAAGCTTTAGACCTTTACTGCTCCATGCAATGCGATGTCGCATCTCGTAAACCTGTATGCATATCATTATGCTTGACTGATTCTGTACTTCAAAAGAATACAACAACAAGGGCCATCACAATGTCTGCGTGTTAATACAGCGGAATTTTAATTGTCAATGCAATGTCATGGCGCATCTAATTATAACGTTTCGAGGTAAGTAATCTGTAACCTTCTATGCATAGCATTATACTTATTTGCTTCCGAACATCAAAAGAATGTCAATCATACAGTTCCATGTAACGGGATGGCGCTTCGCATTGCCTGCGTCTAAAGCAATGGCGTTCTACTGCCCCATGAAATACGATGACGCATCTTATTCCAACGTTTCAGAGTACGTGAGCTGTAATCTTCTATGAATACCGCTACGCTTATCTGCTTTTACACTTCATAAGAATGTGAATTCTGCAGTTATGTGCTACAGGAAGGGGGTTCATAGTGGCTATCTCTTAAAGCAATGGAGTTCTACTGCTCCATTCAATGCAATGTCGCACCTCATGTTCACGTTTCAAGGTAAATAGATAATATCATAATATTAGAAAAATATAGCATAAAATGCGCCGTCGCATAGCATAGAGCAGTAGAAGTTTAATTATTTCACACGCAGACAGGCACAATAGAATTCGCGTTGTTTTGAAGTGTAGAAACAGTCAAGCATAAGGCCATGCATAGAGGATTACAGCTTATTTACTTTGAAATGTTGAAATGAAATGCGCCATCGCTTTGCATGGAGCACTAGAACTCCATTGCTTTGTCACGCAGACACTATGAAACGCCATCTCATTTTATGGAACTGTAGAAATCACTTTTTTTTGGATGTGTTTAAGCAGATAAGCATAACTATATTCACAAAAGATTACAGCTTACTGACTTCGAAATTTTGAAATCCGATGCACAGACGCATTGCATGGAGCATCAGAACTCTACGACTTTGACACGCAGATATTATGAAGCGCTATTCTCTTGCATGAAACTGTATGTTTCGCATTATTTTGAAGAGTAGATGCAGATAATCATAATGTTACTAATAGAATATTACAGATTCCTTACTTTGAAACGCTGAATTGAGATCCGCTATCGCATTGCATGGATAATTCACATATAATAATGTAAACTCCATTGCCTTGACACGCAAACACTATGAAGCGCCATTCCGATGCATTGAACTGTAGAATTTACATCCCTGTAAAGTGTACTTAATTTATCCACAGGCGGACAGGTTGAGGTTCCATCCTGTCGCATGGAACTATAGATCTCACATTCTTTTGAAGAGTAGAAGCAGCTAAGCATAATGCTATGTATACAAGATTACAGCTTAATCAATTTGAAACTTTGGAATGTGGTGCGTTTTCTAAATTGCATGCAACATTAGAACTTCATTGCTTTGACGCGCAAGTATTATGAAGCGAATTCTTGTTGCATAGAACAGTAGAATACACATGCCTTTGAAACGTAGAAGCAGATAGGCATAATGCTGTGCATAGACTATTGCAAAGATCTTATTTCGAATCGTTGAAATAAGATGTTACATCTCATTGCATGGAGTATTAGAAATCTATTGCATCGGCAGGCAGGCAGTTTGAAGCGCCAACCCGTTGCATGTAATCGTATAATTCACATTCTCTTGAAGTGTAGAAGGAGGTAAGCTTAATGCAATGCATAGAACACTAGAGCTTATTTACTTTGTAGTGTTAAACTGAGATACGCAATGGCGATGCGTGGAGCATTAGAACTCTTCTCCTTTGATTGTAGTCAATGTCAAACTCAAGAACGCTGCATAAAATTGTAGATATCGCATTCTTTAGAACTGTTGAAGCAAGTGAGCATTATGCGATGCACAGAAATGAGAAGCGCCATCGCAATGCATGGAGCATTCGATCCATATTGCTTTAACAGGTAGACCATATGAAGCCCCACATCGTTATAAGGAACTGCAGAATTCACATTCTTTTGAAGTGTAGAAGTAGATATGCATATGGCTATGCATTAAATATTACAGCTTACTCATGTTCAAGCGATGAAACCAGTTGTGCTGTCGCATTGTGTTTGAGTACACGTAATGATGAGGCTTATTTTCGGTTGAGCTAACGATGGGTTTAAATCTTCGTCACGAACGTATTCGTCACCGTTGCAAAGTACGCCCTAATTTGTGTTACAGTAATAGGGAAGTAGGTAGATACAATTGGAGTTGACTCGGTATCTCAACGATCAACTATTATATTTAACTTAAAATAAATTGACAGAGGTTGAGTGCTTTTCATGTTTTTTGATGTGCCTGAATGCGAACTTCTACTAAGCTCTTAATCGATAAAGTCAGAATGTTTTATTGTAAATTCGTGTGGAGGAGTGATTAAGGGTGCGGCCAGCAAGATATATGGTATATTCAATTTGAAAGATCACTACGAATACTTAATTTTGATATTTATGATGGTGCGACATCCTGTTGCATTACGAGTTTATTACTGCAACGTGTCGGCTAGTGTTATTGCAGGATTTGTGAAATGAAGTGTCTGGCAATCAGATGTTTCGTTGAGTGAAGTATGACAAGTGGCTGAATAAGGATGAACGGTTTAATTATTATAGCATGAGAAGCATGTCTTCCGCAAGACATCCTCCTCCCGTTGAAAGGCTAGTGAGCAACTAAATGAATATGTGATGTAATAAGAGGTAATAGTGTGTGTATGTGTGATCGTGTGCTTACGTACTTACTGTTGCTTTGGTCTTCGGATGAGTTGCATCCTTGATGGATTCCGCGAAATCTCCTCCCTTTGTTTGAATCGGCAGTGGAACAAGTTTTTTGACACTTAGGTCAAACGTGTTCGAAACCGTCCTAACGGTGACTCCGTGCTTGATGCTATTAAAACCGGGATAGGTTTAGATCACTCGTCCTAGTGGCCATTGCATGGACAGCGTGTTTTCTTCTGTCTAAGGAGGAAGATCGTTCCCTACGTAATCCGATGATTACACATCGTCCATTTGATGCGGCTAGTGGGCTCGTTTAAATATTCGCGATGCCAACGAGTCCAAAGGCATTATCGCACCTTTTGGACATGTTGCCAACTAGATGAACAATTGGATTGCGTGTCTTCATATAGTTGTGTTTCCGTAGAATCGTGAGAGCACCGCCAATTAGGAAATGTCCCGGGATGAGGACTAACAGGTCATTTGGATCTGAGGAAATTGGAGTGAGTGGGCGGGAATTAAGGATAGCTCCGATTTGGGTTATAAGGGTTGTAAATTTCTCTATTGCGAACAGCTCAGTTTTTGCAACGCTCGTTAAATGGTGCTTGGAGGGTTTTACTGCGGCCTCCCAGAGGCTTACAAAATATGGTGCCTTTGGTGCGATGAAGTGCCAGTTGATTGATTGATTTGATAAAAATAACGTGACTTCTTTGTGGTGTTCTTCTGAACGTAGTAACTCCTTAATCTCTTGAAACTCATTATTTGCTCCGACTAAGTTTGTTTGAGATATTGTCAGAGTATAGATTTATGCGTAATCCCCGTCTTGCGATGAATATTTGTAGAGCAGCGATGAAAGCTTCACTAGTGAGGTCGTGGACAATTTCGAGATGAACAGCTTTTACTGCCAGGCAGACGAAAACAACCACATAATTCTTTTTTCTTCTATAATTATGGTATTGCCGCTCTTTAATGAAAAAGGGTCCGCAATAATTGATGCCTACATTGATGAAGAGTCGAGATTGGGTGATGCGTTCTTTCGGTAGATTGCCCATACAGTAATTGACTGCTGGTGGGTTGGTGCGGCAGTAAAGATCACAACCCCGTATTGCTTTCCAGACTTGGCTTTGGCTGTCAATGGGTCAATGTTTTCAGCTTATGCTGTATAATGCTGTTTGGTTTCCAGCGTGTAAATATGTGAGATGTTCGTTTATAATGATACGTATAGTTACATGAGTTTTCGGCAGAATTATGGGGAGTTTCTGGGAGAATGGTAGTGGTGAATGTGCAATCGACCACCCTCTCTCAGGATTCCATCTTCGTAAAGGAATGCATTCAATCTTGTCAATTTCCCTAGATTTGGTTGTGCCTCTTGTATTGGCATCCGTCGAGAAGCCGTGTAATTTCACCGGGGATGACTCTAACAGTGGCCTTCAGCACGCCGACCTCGATGTGGTCGGGTCCTGGTGCTTTTTTATTATTGAATGTCCTAACTGCACTCGCGACTTCCGCTTCCGTGAAGGGAGCGGCGTCGGGAGTGTCGGGTGCGATGCGTGCACTCTCCCTGATTTCACGCTGCGCCGGCGTGTCTTCTACTTCCCGGTCGTCTGGAATGTGGACCCTCAGGAGCAAGCTGGCGGTTTCGCGGCTATCATGCGTTGTTTCACTACCACGCCGGAGGGTACTGAGTACTCTCTCGACTCGAAGTTTGTTCGCCTCGAGTTTATATACGATACTCCAGGGCCCCGAGTTCCCGTTCGACGTTACGAATCGCTGCCAGCTTTCGAGTTTCGTCCGCTTCACCTTCCTACTATATTCTCGCAAAGAAGTGCGATACTTTCGTAGTTTTTCATGGCGAGCGGTTTCTTCTCTTTCCTCCTGGTGGGCGCGACGTAGACGGTACACGGACTTCTTTAATTTCATAAGTTCGCGGGTCCACCACGGGTTGGACTTTCTAAAAATTCTTTTCCGTGGTATTGACGCGGCACAGGCATCGGAGATGACTTCTGTGAGCGTTTCTGCCATCCTTTCGACTTCTGCCATAGACTCGAGCCTTAAGGTTTCGAGCCTCGATCTAGATTGATCGGCCAGGCGTTCGGAGAAGAGCTCCCAATCGGCCCGACGAGTGTCGAACCGAGTGCTCGCTTCGCCCCGTCCCGCCGCTTCGGCTCTCGGCACTCTTAGCCCGATATCTATGGCGTTATGATCGCTGTTTACCCAGCCACTCCTGACCCTCCAGCCCCGAACAAAGGGGAGCATGGATGGCGACGCTAGGGTAACATCGATAAAAGACGAACCCCTGGTCGACCAGTAGGTAGGCGGCTGTTCAACATCGTTCACAACTTCCATGCCAAACGCTCGAATGAGCTCCTCGAATTGAGCTCCTCTATCGTCTGTGATCTGCGGCCCCCAGAGTGACGACCGAGCGTTGGCATCTAGCGAAACTAAGAGCCTCTGCCCCCTCAGGGAACGAAACACCACTTCGAGGTGCCTGAGGTGCCCCTCGATATCGTCGCTAAACTGGAAGTAGCATGACACGACGTATACCGAGAAGCCGGGCGCCAACACCTCCGCGCAAACAGAGTGCGGGGTGCTAAGCTGCGAGACGAAAACCATTTCGAATCGAGGGTTGCAAACGGCGACCGCCGCCCACGGGTATTGTGAGCCGATGGCCGCCACCTTCGTTCCGATTCCTAAACCGCTCACGGTGTGGCTCGAGCCCAGCGTTCTATTGTATGGTTCCTGTAATAGCAGGACGTCTAAACGCTTCTGGATTACGAGCTGACGCACCTCTCCTGATACTGTAGCTGAATGCTGCATATTCAGCTGTAGGATTCTAATTCCCGTGGACGCAATTACGGACGCGGACGTCTGCGTCGACGTCGGTACGGTCGCGGTCGCGGTCGCGGTTGCGATGGGATCGGATTGGGTCGCGGTCCGGGCGGTATCGCGGCGCTAATATTCGCCTATATTTATTCGATTTCGCGGTTTTCTACTTTGGACTCAGCCGGAGATTCCGAATCCGACCTGAGTTCCTCGTCGCATCTAATTAGGCGGACTTGGACAGCGCGAAGGCTGTAACCTTGAGGCCGCGCCAAAGTGTTCGCAGGAGTACACCCAGCCGCGGCATGGCGATGAAGCCTGAGGGTGGCCGTCATCGAGCGCGTTACCGGGCGGCTATGCTGCTCGACAATGGGGCCAACACCAGGGGACGAGGTCACGGGCCGAAGATTTTTCTCCCGCCTTGACCTATTCATCGCCACGATAACCTCACCCAGTCCTGCTCTCACCCGGTGATCCGCACGGAGGGCTATTTTACCTCCGGAATATTTAGAACCAGATGTGGCCATCATGATTTTTCGAGAAAAGGGGGGTTAACGCTTCCTACTTCGAGTAAAGGTGGGGTCGTCGATTCCCATCGGCGCGCGTCGGACGCCGCTCTGCCTCGTGGTGCTTTTTTATGTTTCGGGGGGGGGGGGGGGGGGTAGGGTCGTCGCTCCCCATCATCGCGCACCAGCGCTGCCCTGCCCGGGCCGCGGCCTCCGGTTTTCCGATTTTCCGGTTAATACGCAAGGGAGACGCACGCTAGAGCCGCTTCTGTTTTATGTTCCTGTTTGTATGTGTGAGGTATATCTTTTCTGCAGCGAACACTGCCGAGGATATACGTGTGTAGTATTTTAGTGTGTTGTAGATCGTCCGCCGACGATTTTCGAGTTCCAACATCGAACTAGGGTATCCCTGGTCTACCTGCGGCACCCTTTACGGCGTTCGGCAGGTAGCTGGGACCCTTGCGATGACTAGCTTCGAGCTATTCACCTGTATGTTTACGTTTTACTTAAGTTTTTCTACTTAAGTCTTTTTTGGGACTCGTATATTTTTATTTCGAGGCCGCGGTCCTGTTTGATAGAACCCACGCAAGAGCCTCGTCGGTGGCCGCAGTCTGGCAATTTTTGGACACTCGCTGGAGCCTCCTCTGGAAGTTGTACATTAATACGTTATACATGACGAGGACTCACGCCAGGGCTCCTCGGAGGAGATCGCGGTCCTGTTCCTGTGAGGATTTGAACTCACGCAAGTCTCGTTATTTCCGGTGAGCCGCGGTCCGGCCATGCTCCCTCCCGTGCTTCCGCGAGAGGTCCAGCTCATGCTTAGGCTCTCTCGCAAGAGTCACCGGTGGAGGCCGCGGTTCTGTATGAGTCAGGACACTCGCAGGGGCCTCGTTACACAGATGTTTGTGTTCGTGTGTAAGTGTGTGTGTTTAGTGTACCTCGTTCCTGCTGTGCGCACAGCAGAGGGTATACGCGGTTGATTCCTCGTTCCGGTGGTATATCGGGACGAGTTATCGAAGGTCTTAACGAAAGCGGGCCGTCCGTGGGCGGAATTTGGGGTCTCGTATTCGAAATTGGGTGTCTGCTGATCGTCCGTCAAACATTGAGAAATATTTATCGAAAATACTTGAAAATATTCGGCCGGTCGATTGGGGCCCTTGCGACGGTCGAGTACGTGGTTAACCGCCTGGAAGATTCGTATTGCGGCCACTTGGCTCGTTCGAGACCCCTTTTTTTTATGTCTCAGCCAAATACGAGCCAGGTCATATGTGCACGTTTACCTTGGGAAGCGAGTAGGCCGGTCGGCGAGAGATAGCCGCTAGTTCCCCGACATCTAAACTCGAGCCGGAACCTCGCGTGGCAGGTGTTATTTCCAGTAGCGATTTGGCAGTCGAGAATATTTATTTACAAAATGTTTCCTAGGATAATATTATAATATTCGAAAATATTCTCTTTGAAGACATTTGCTTCGGGACCGTGCCCCACCGGTCCCGTTTTTCGTAGGTCATAAAAATAGCCGCAGGTACCTGGGGTTTACCCCGAGTGTCAGCGGCATGTTGCCTTCGAGAAAGTCTTTGGATAAGAATTGGAGTGATTGAGTTCAGCTACCGTTCA
Organism: Xylocopa sonorina; assembly: GCF_050948175.1. Classification (NCBI taxonomy): domain Eukaryota; kingdom Metazoa; phylum Arthropoda; class Insecta; order Hymenoptera; family Apidae; genus Xylocopa; species Xylocopa sonorina. Next base: position 249,554 of record NW_027490397.1, on the reverse strand, counting down.
AACTCCCTTCTCGGTATGAGATCTTTCTGCTGTCGAACCTGTGATCGTGACAAACCCGTCGATACGTGTCGCCAGTCGTCGATGTTCATTCTTGTTTGCATTTCCGATACGCGACTTGCTACGAATGTTTATAGGGTGTGTGACGATCTTTTGAGCCAATGTAAAGTGATGGTGGAATCTGTCCAGGGAACCGTGCGATTGCACTCTAGCTGTAGGACCTGGCGAGTCGTGATCATTAACAACGTAAGCAGTAGTGCTCCGCACAATTCGGGTCGTGGAATCGATTGGCTTTTTACGGTTGCTACTTTTGCTTTCGCATGAGGAGTTCTGCTGGTATATTACTTGCTGGCCCTTACTTATCGACGGATTGTAGGCAGATAGAAGGTCCATAGGCTTCCTTGCTGGCGTCACAGAATCCATGAATCTCCATGTATTTTGTCTTATTGATAACTGAAAGATGTGCAGTGGCAGTTGAGCACAGTACATTATCCCCTCGGTACGAATAGCCGTCGGTAGTGATTCTTCCCAATCCACCATCAGGGTGGAAATCTTCTTCAGCAGGCTCTTGGCTACGATTAGAACTGGACCAAGGAGGCCTGATGGGTCGTATATTTTCGCGATTTCAGAACTGATTGAGCGTTTGGCGATGCACGGTATGGGTGATTCAGTTTTCACTGTATACACATAGTAGTATCTGCGTGTCTTGAAAGTAAAGATCTAGTGCTCCATGCAATTCGATGTCGCATTTCATTTTAGCGTTTCAATGTGAGTAAGCTGTAGTCTTCTATGCATAGTATTATGCTTGTCTTCTTCTACACTTCAAATGAAGTTTGAAAGCACTGCGTGTCAAAGCAGTAGAGTTGTAATGTTGCATGCAATGTGTCTTGCGACATACATACGATTTATGCTATAATAATTGAGCCATTTATCTTTGTTCAGACACTCGTCATAATTTACTCAACGAAATATCTGGCTACCAAACACCTAATGCACAGATACTACAAAATCGCTGTTAAACACATAACAGCAAAAAGCTCTTAAAGCAGCAGGATGTCGTCTCATCATAAATTTCAAAATTAAGTCGTCGTAGTGAATCTTAAAATTGTATATAGCATATAGCTGGCCGTTTTACTGCTTTATTGCCTGCTCCTCTCATTGGTCGCAACCGACCTACAATCCTTGGTCCCACCCTTCGCGCCTTCTTGTCATCTGACAGTTTCTGAAAAAGAAGCAAATTTTCAGATTTTTCACCAATAACGTCTCATCTGATTGCCACACCCATGACCACTCCTCCCCACAAATTCACTTTAAAACAACAACACTTCATGGCTGAAGAGCTTAGTAGAAATTCTGATTCGGACACATCAGAGAATATGAAAAACACTCAATTTTCATTAATTCATTTTACGTTAAATATAATTCTTTGTTAAGGAATCGTATCAATTCCAATTATATCTATCTACTTCCCTATTACTATAACACGTATTAGAGTGCACGTTGCAATGGTGACGAAAAGGTTCGTGACGAAAATTTACGTCCATCGTTGAGTTATCATCCGAAAAGAAGCCTCGTCGTAACGCGTGCATTTTGGTCGTCCGAGCCTGATTCAAAATCCTGTGGACTGCGAGTTATTTAAACGAACAGTTAAAATCAGTGATGTGAGTGCCCGAACTACAGTGTCATTCAATCAACATTCAGCGACCGAAGAATCAAGCCAGTGATCAAGCCAACGCTCCAGGACAAATTGAGATCCTCAGCAGCAGCAAGCCAGCAGGGATCCAGACATCATGGCAGATCTCAACATATCTGACATCTTCACATCGAAACAGTAGACTCGAATTGACGTTTATTCGTCAATTCCTTCCTTATCCATATTCCACGATATCAACTCAATCTCTCAAACAAGCTCAGTCCATTTGTCCTAGAATTATTCTTAGTTCCCTGCGGCGTAAACGCGGTACCATGTTCGGTCAAATCACTGTCTTCATGCGACTTCTTAACACATGTGAAACATCAGAACAACCGAGTATACGTTTACTAAAAACCCACCTATACGCGTTAACTGAAACATGGAAGCGATTCGATGTCATCTAATTTGACCTCGAAGAATTAGAAAAAACAGAAACGTCACACCGCTACAAAATTCAAAACGACTACTTCTCTATCATAACTCGCGCCGAATCTCTAATCGAGAGAAGTGTTCCGAATGTCACGAGGAGAAACACGTTCGAATCATCGGCCACTTCCTCAACCATCCCATATGCCATTAAATTACCAGAAATGCAACTTCCAACATTCGACGGAACATATGAAATTTGGGCATCGTTCTATGATGTATTCTCATCGATCATCGATCGTAACGAGAACCTAACTCCAGTTCAAAAATTGCAATACCTGCGGTCGACATTAACCGGAATGGCCGCTGTCTGCATCGGATGCCTTAGCACAACGGACGCAAATTACACCGACGCGATCGAGATATTAAATTCGATTGTATAAGACGGGCTGCCTCTAACCATTGCGATGCAATCTGGAATATTCCAAGTCCACCAAGGGACACTGCAGAAGCACTAGGCAATGTTATCGATACCGTCAACTAACTTCTTCACCACTGAAAGATTTCAGAGGAAATATCTCGCAATGGAACACTTTTGCTTTCCATCATTCGAACAAAGATAAATGCTAATACGATGTTCTAATGGGAACTCACGGTAGAGGACAACAAAGTGCCGCCTTACACGGATCTTCTAGAGATTCTGGAGAAACGGGCCAACTGTGTACCAGAGATGAACCCAAGAGCAAGCTCAACCGCAAGTTGGGTCGACGGAAGAACATCGGACGCGAAACCAGGTGTTCTTGCCACAAGGACATTCTAATGACAAACAGAAGAATCATAAGAACCCAAAAGTGTCTAGTATGCCACGGAGGACGCAGCATCTGGGCATGTGAAGAGTTTCACGGGCTCTCAGTCCAGGACCGCAAGGCAGCTGTCGAAAATTCTTCACTATGAATAAACTGCTTGCGCAAGAAACACAAATATAACCTGTGCAACAGCGGCTCCTATCGCGTATGTAACCAGCAATACCACACAATACATCACCAAGCGCAAAGAACCTGGAAACAGACTACTTCTAAACCGCCAATCATCACTCCATCCAAAGAATAGGAACCGATAACGAACGGAGAATCTTCAATGTCCGAATGATTTCAGGACGTTGAGGCGCCGAAGGAAGGGGGACATCAAAACGTGTTTGCCGTCGATTCAGTCACGAGCGAATTATTCGTAACCACACAAATTCACATTTTAGACAACGATCAACAATTAGTCAACTGTCGAACGTTGATCGACACGTGCGACAACTATAAATTTCATGTCAGAGGCCCTCACGAAGAATCTCGGCATTCCAAGAAAATGCTGCACTGTATCCATCGGTGTTCTAATCACAATGTACGCAATAGCAAGACACTCCATCACAGTAACCTTTAAGTCAAGGGTCAACGATTATGAAGGAGATCTGACCTTTCTTACAGTTGCAGATATCTCATTATCCAATCCTGATCAACCCATTGATCGCTTGGATATTCCGCTCAGGATTCCGAGAAATCGATAACTAGCCGAACAAACTTTTTGTTATCCAGCGTCAGCTAACCTGTATCTCGACGCTGGAGTCGCCATAGCGCTGTTATAGATTTATATTTTCAAAGAACAAGGCTCGGATGGGTAATCGGAGGGAGTACCCTAACCACCCAACCCAAATACAGCAACTCATAATATCATACTACCACGGTACTGCGTTAATAGCTACTACTATTCACGTTCTTCTGAAGTGTGGAAGCAGACAAGCATAAAGCAATGCATAGAAGGTTAATGAGAGGAAATGGGATGCACCATCGCATTGCATGCAGCATTAGAACACTACTGTTTTGATATGCAGACACTGTGAAGCGCCATCCCGTTGCATTGAACAGTAGAACTCTCATTCTTTAGAAATGTAGAAATACATAAGCATAATGCTATGCATAGAAGATTATAGTTTACTTACTTTGGACCGTTGGAATGAGATGCGCAATCGTATTGCATGACGCACTAGAACTCTACTGAATTGTCAAGCAGACACTGCGAAGCGCCGTCTTCGAGTATGGAGGAGTAAAATTTACATTCTTTAGAAATGCAGAAGCAGATAATCACAATCCTATGCATGGGAAAATACAACTTACTTAATTTGAAACAATGAAATGAGATGCGCAATCACATTGCATGGAGCGTTAGAACTCTGCTGCTTTGACACGCAGCGACTATGAAGCGTCATCCCGTTCCATGGAACTGTATTATTCACAACCTCTTTATGTGTAGAAACAGATAAGCATACTGCTATGCATAGAGGATTACAGTATACTTTCTTTGAAACACTGAAATGAGATGCGATATCGCATTTCATGGAGCAGTAGCAGCTATTTACGTTGTATTAGAAAAACCACAAGATTGATATGCAAAACTTGTAAAGTTACGTTACACTTGGGGAATTGTTTTGCCACCTCTCATCAAATAAAGAAATATTAAATGAATGCGGAATTTAATTAAATGGAGTTATTTTATAAAAAGCAGTTAAGTTTATAAAGCTGTTATGAATTTTGTTTTATATTTGTACGTTTTAATATTTATCACACAAAGGAATAAATATTGTTGTATAATAATGTTGAATTATTTCATGAATTTACGTAAAGTTTTTTTCAAGCGAAGAAATGTTTACAAATAGTGCAGACGGCAAAGTGTTTCTACAAAAATATTTCCGGTCCATGGCGATGTTTCACTGCGCAAACATGTGGTTGTGAAAGTGATAAGGAACATCGGAACTGTGTTGCTTCGATACGTAGATACTATGGAGTCCCATCCCGATGCTGGGAATTACAGAATTCACACTCATTTGAAGTTTAGAAGAAAATAAACATAATATGTGTATAGTAGATTGCAACTTACTTACTTTAAGACGTTGATATGGTTCTCGCCATCGCATTGCATGGAGCATTAGGAATCAATAACATTGACACGCAGACACTACGAACCACCGTCCCGTTGTTTGAAGGTGAAGAATTCACATTCTTATAATGCGTCGAAGCAGATAAACATAATGCTATACATATAAATTTATAGTTTACTTACTTTGAAACGTTGAGTTGAAATGCGCCCTCGCATTGCGTGGAGCATTAGATCTCTATTGCAAAGAGACATAGATATTATGGAGCGCCATCCGGTTACAGAGAACTGCAAAATTCATATTGTTCTGAATCGTACAAACCGATAAGTGGCGCATATTATTTCAAACATACGTCATTGCATCTTGTGCATATTCGCGCATGTGTCTTGGGCTGCCTGTAAATGTGGATGGTAAAATGACAATTTTTCCCAGTTTACTGAGATTGCCATCATTTACAACTACATCACGTAAATGGATGTACTCTTCAGAACGCAATTTGACTTGAGTTAGTCGTATGTAGAGAAGTCTTTCACTTTCTGTTTTTGCATACATGTCAACAATGTATTGATGAAATAATTGTCTATATTTCAATATATGATTATCAGTATTCTCACGAATCATCGTTCGATATGCATAATAAATCATGGCACTGACCTTATTGTTAATGTCCACATTAGTCGTAAGATTTCTCATATTAACATTAAAATGATATCCATGCTCTCCTTGCCAAAATAGAATGGAATATTGTAATGCATCATATGAACGATGTGTTTCTGATACTTGCTGGACGTCATCATTTCTAGGATGAAGAATTATAGAATTATAAAATTAAATTCTTCACCAACTATGACAATTGCCACTTCATCAATCGTTGGTGCGTTGAATTGTCTTCGATGTTGACCAATAGGTATTTTATCTGCCTTTATTATCACTTTGTAATCGTCAGATGGCATTTGTTCAATGGCAGTTTTAAATAACTTAATTAATTCATTATGTTGTTCAAACAAATTTAATAATTTAGCGACAATCTTTTGTTTAGTACTCATATTCAGTTGACACCGTCTGTTGATTTGTTCGTCAGTATTTCCCATAAAATATATCTGAAGATATTTGTGATCAGCATTTGGCAAGGGTAGTAGTGATCCAGCATGGTGATAAATTCACCCCTGTACTTTAAATGTTGGCATATAATTTGCGCTAACGATATTCGTTGTTCGGAACGATGTCATTTGGAAGCATGAATTGTACTTGCGTATATTTTTCAAAAAATTTTTTGATTGACTTGTTTCACCTGATACTAAAGTTAATAATGGTTTACGTGGTGAACGCAAGTCTGGTAACTTTACTTTTCCACCTGCACATCACATACCTGGTGTTTCATTTTTAGATTTTTGAGCACCATAATACGTACACTGTTTATCCGCTTTTCCAGTAATTACACTTGGATGAAGACAGTAATTATAAAGGGAATTGTAATTGAAACTTCATAAATTCAAATCAGTATGTATCATTCGTCTTATCTGTGTCCTGCGAATGCGATTCCTTTGCTGCCTTGCTTACCTCTGTTCACTCGTTTCTAATGATCGAGCAAGAACAGTGTGAACTCGATCTCTTTCTTGCCTTGCTTGTCTCTGTTCACTCGCTTCTAATGATCGAGCAAGAGCAGTGTGATCTCAATCTCTTTCTTGCCTAGTTTTTCTCTGCTCACTTGTTTCTGAAACTTGTTCTTCTCTTTTCCTTTTTGCTTGATTTGTAGATCGACCAATGGCACTTCGCTTTGATGGCATAATTGTGGGATTAAATAAAACGTATTTCTAATTATTTTCTTCAGTTGGAAATCAATAACATTTTTATTTATTCACGTATTAATAATTTATTCTCGTATTAATAATTGCAAAAGTTTTTTGACTGCATTTTTGTATTTATTAGAATTTGCTGACGGAAAATCGAACGTCAAACGCATTAATGTTGTTTTTTGTAATTTAAATTAATTTGTTGAAATCTTAAAGGAAACAATTTATGTATTTAAAATATTTTAAATTTTAATATAATTTGTAATATTTAAACAATAATTGAAAAGATATAAATAAAACGATTCAATATTTTACTTACTTTGTGACTCATACTTTTATTTTTATTTCAACTATTATTATGGGTATGTTATTTTTTACAGTTTAATTTGACTTAAAAAAGTAAATTCTATGAGTAAATTTCATGTGTAAAAATTTAATTTTTCAATTTATTCATGGTTACACTTTTAACAAATATAATATTACTAATTAAATGTTATTTTGATATTTTTGGGATGTTTGTTCGGGAGTACCTAGAACCCCAAACCTGATTTTAAAAAAAATTTTCAAAAACCTTCCCGGAGATATACTTAATAATTTCCCAAATTTTCAATTTTCACGGCGATTGGATGTATGGTTTTTGAATCTATCGAGTACAGACAGACAGACAGACACACATTCAGTTATAAATATGTAGATAGATAGATTGATAGATAAATATAGGTAGATGAACAGTAGTTATTCATATTTAATATTTTCTTTGGAAACAAGGAGCAAAGACATAAAGTACTTTGTTATTATAATTCTAGTTGCTTCACAAATTCCGAAAATGATAAATTAGACCAACGCAAGCAAAAAGTCTAATGTTTCATAATTATTTTATAGTTTAAAAATTATCAAGCTTTATGCTTGGATGGATGCTTATATATAAGTATAACTACCAAAATGAAATGAAATCGCAAAGTGATATTTACACATCTCCGTGCTGCAATTTTGACGTATTTAAATTTCTAATAAAAGCATACAAATGTTTATAATCAAATTATCAATTAATAATAAATAAATAAATATAGTAATAAATAAATAATATAAATAAATAATAATAAATAAATAAGTAATAATCCTTTCTTATTGTACGCATCCTTCAACACATACTCAGTCTTTTTAATCTTGATGGATTTCGTGTGTACGGGTGCGTGTGTGTGCGCGCGCGCGTATGTGTGTATGGTAGCCGTTGCCGAAATACCACCTAATAGGTTTCATAGTTTCGATTCTAGTAAATCGAATAAAATGGCATAAGATTTTTTATAGAATATCAAGGTACGTGAAGCTGCTATTGCATTGCATAGAGCATTTTTCACTGGGAGAATTTTTCTTCCAATGTTTCAACTCCAGATCTTTTTTAATTATTCTCATTTAGAAAATTAAAACTGAATGGCATATTCCTTAACATAGCACGCCCGTAACCACGATACAACAGATCCAAGGTTCCTTTATTTTAAATTAAGATCTGCTTTCTGTGTTTCAAAACTTGTTTACATTGCGTTATATTCTTAAGACTCTTTGTGAATTACAAAGAACAGAAACGCTACATGGATTATAAAAGTGTAATAGTTTAATTTATATAATCTTGAACATTTTAAATCAGTTTACGTTGCTTTGCTTGTTGTATATATTTATCACCTGGCGCTGAACCAACTACTTTTGGCAGCATCCCTTTCTAAAATTTAGAAAATCCACCAGATCTAATAAAACCTTGCTTAGATTGCAAATGTGTTTTTCTGTATCCAGCAGAAATGAAATTACATTGACAGAAGTACCAGCTAGTTCTCCACGCCTATTTGAAACAACGTTAAGTCACCTTGTTAAACAATAATTTATTAAATGTGACTTGGACCTTTATATTTGCATTTATAAACATCTAACAAATAAATATGTTTTTTTTACTATTCATATCATTGTACTTTCAGTGATTTATTATGTGCTGTCATTTGATATATTAACTGCTTGATTATATTTTATAATGAACCTTGCGTACCAAACACCGTTTTTACTCCTGATACGAGTGGATAGTTCTTCGTTTTATATTCTTATATCGCATTGATTATGAAAGTATATGATATCGTTTCTATGCAGTTATGCATAAATTCAATTCCGAGTAATGCTCTAAGAAGCATCCAAGATAACAAACGGCAAAATGCTGGCGACTCTATACCAGCACTATATTGTCACTTCGGAGGAGTGTCAGTTGATCCGTAGCCATCTGTGACCGGATTCGTTAGTTAAAATGTGAGAACGTGTAACCAGTACGTTCTAGATTAACATAAAACGCCGTGTGAATCGCGCAGCGCCAGCACCATCATGAAACACGTGTCATCGCTCAATTCATGAATCTTCTCAGCAATGACGTTGGGTCACATTTGGTAATGGGGAACCTGTGGTTTCATACAAATTAAAACCGTTAGATGTCAGTAGGTGTTCAACATATGAGTATTGATAGATATTTTGATAGTTGTTTTCCTATATTTATAGTTATTGAGAGAGTCATATATATTTCTTTCAACCCATCATTAACTAAAAATATTATTTATAAAATAAAATATTACTTACAAAATAAAAATTCATGCTGTTGCATCCCTAACTTCGCCTTTTATAATTTCTTAAATAACATGCTGTCATCGTATTTAATATAACCCTCAATTGCATGAATTTGTAACGATGAATTGAGAAAAATACATATAAAATAAATGTATATATTTTTATGATAAAGTAATTAACGACTTTATCGAAAAAATCGCCGTATTGAGCTAGTTTATAGAAAACAATTAAATCGAGTTCTTACATCTTTGTTTCGTGCCTGTGTATCTATTTTGGAATCAAAATAAATAAATTGCCTGGTTTAGTCATTTTTCATATTCGCTTATAATTTTTATGGAATCAGTTTTCCCATTAGTAAATGTCAGCCTACGCCACTACCACGCATGTAGCTATGGTCAGCTGATAGTATCATTGCCACGACCGTGTAGCCCGTGTGCTATATCGCGGTACATTAATAGTGCCGTGATACGCGTGTCGCCACAGTACTGAGAGTATGCCGTTACGAGAACTGAGTAGGGGCATTGTCTTTGCACAATTCTGCCACGGAATTCGTTCCATCTGTTGTCCTTGGCGTGCCAATCGCTGGTTGTTTGGAATATTGTAGTGCATGAGGCAGACTTGTTTCTTATCATCATCAAGGAGATAGATTTTCACTCCCCCTTTTTGAATTTTGTTAACTACTGTTTGGAATTTTTGCCGTTTCTGTATCTCTATGTCCGCATTATGGATTCTACTTACGTATGATATTTTGGTCTTCATCTTTTGTTACATGTAACATTACATATGTAATGCACTTTTGTTATGTAATGCTCAAAGTTGTAATCCTCAGATTCTTTTACTCTTTTGTAAAGCAACTTATTCTATTAACATATATTCATTAGGCATAGATGGAAGTAATTAGACAATGCTATTAAAACGGTATTAAATATGTTGTTGCAATTATATATTTAATGTCTAGAGGTGTAGATGTAATTAGTGTCCCGTGTTATGTGATCCAATCGACATATCGAGTAAAGCTATGAAATATGAAAACCTTTTCCTATTCCACAACCCCTATCCATGTTAAAGGAATGATTAGTTCTGCAAGACGAGAAGCCTGAATTAGTAAGATCTCTACGAACATAAGTAATTTGTAAGTAATACATTTTTTCTGTTTGAAATATTTGCCTTTGCATAGAATAGAATGTATAGATATAAATTCCTGTTTTATATCCATTTCGATCCAATTCTTTTATAGCTTTTGAGTAGGAATAATATTGATTATACCTGATTTTTACAATAGTTGTTTATTTAACAAATTTTATAGACGTAGAAGCATCATTTGAGGGGTGTATCGATCTACTTTGCAGTTCTATCAGTTTCTTTTTCTGCTCGCTACTTTCTATTCTCAGTTCTATATACTTATCCTTTATCACCATCATATATGTTGCATAAGATTATAATGACTTTTTGTCTTTAAATTTTGCGGATATTTCAATTAAATTTCCTTTGATTAAAAAAACGGAGATGAAAAAAGTGACACGTACCATTTCTTGGAAACGTTGTATCGTAATTTGCATCTGACTGTTTTGAAAGGCATGCACTTTACTTAACGTTTCCAGTGATTCAGTCAGCGGAGCAAAGAAATATTCTACTTTCGATATTGTCGGCTCTTGTAATTCTAAGGCAAGTACATTCATCTGCCGTTATCGTGAACACTGTTTTTTGGCTAAATTACAGAAAACCAAATATATTATAAGGAACATATTGTGACGTGGTGTCGTCACAAGACTCGCTTCATCCCCCCCCCCCCCCCCCCGCTTCGGTTAGCTTAGCTCGCTGATCACCACCCATGCGAGAAGCGCGACGCGGACCATCGCGATAGCTGTATTTGTAAGAAGCGTGAGGCACGCGATGTTAGGACCTTTTCCCCTTCCCACCCCCTTTTTCTCTTCTCTCTTTATCCTAAGAATTAGACTGGCGAGCTGATGGAAGAAACGATCAAGATGACGTCCCTTCATCGAATAAGCAGGCCGCGGGATCGCGGAAGGGCTGTGCGCCAAGGTAGCGGGGCGGGCTCGACGGTGGAGGAGTCGGAAAGTGAGGAAGAGAAGAAGAACCTTAAATCCAAGGGATATTATCCAAGGCCCTGCGAAGATATGGCCGCTGCCATCGTCCATGGAGATGCATAGGATGGTTTTTGGATGTGAAAAGAACCTCTCCCCCCCCTTAAAACAATAAAGCGCCATCTAGTTGCATAGAATTGTGGAATTCACATTCTTTCAAATCGTAGAAGCAGACAGGCATAACTCCGTGCATAGAAGAATACAACTTACTTACTTTAGAACGCTGGAGTGAGATGAGCCATCGCATTGCATCGAGCATTAGAACTCCATTGCCTTGATACGTAGAACCTTCGAAGCCCCACCCTGTTGCATAGAACTGTAGAATCCACATACATTTGAAGTGTGGAAGCAGATGAACATAACGCGTTGCGATGAATATTATCGTCGATTAATATTATCGACATCGCGATGAATGGAGTATTATAACTCTATTGCTTCGGCCCATAAACATCTAGAAACGCTATCCCATTGCAAGGACGTTTATGATTCACATTCGTTCGAGGTGTAGAAGCAAACAAGCATAATGCGATGCATAAAGCTCCACAACATATTAACTTCCTTTGAACTGTTGATATGAAATGCGATATCGCGATGCATGAGGCATGAGAAAAGCTATACCTAAGCAAGAAAGTGTAGCACACACATTCTTTTGAAATGTAGAAGCAGACAAACAAAATGCGTTGCTTTGAATATTAGATCTTAATATGCATCATTAAAATGAGATGCGACATCGCGTTGAATGAAGAATTGAAACCCTATTGCTACGACATCCAGACACCTAGGGGCATTATCCCATAACATGGAAGTGTGGGATTCACATTCTTGTAAAGGTGCAAGCACATAAACACAATGCGTTGCATTTAATATTACACCTTATCATGAGCCATAGAAATGAGATAGGATATCGCGTCTTGTGAAGAATTGGAACTCTATTGCTTCGAAACGTAGCCATATAGAAACGCTATTCAGTAGCAAGGAAGCGCGGGATATACAATCTTTCGAAGGGTGGACGAGATGAAAATAACGCGTTGCATTGAACATTATATCTTATTATGAAACATAGAAATGAGATGCGACAATGCGTTCTATGAAGCATTAGAACTCTATTGCTTAAAACCGTTGGCATCTAGAAACGCAATACCGTAGCTAGGAAGTGTGGCATTTACATTCTTTTGAAGCGTAGACGATGTATAAATAACCCTTCCCACTGAATATTATACTTTATGATGAATCATAGAAACGAGATGCGATATCGCGTTCTATGAAGCACTAGAAATTTATTGCTTAGAACCGTAGACATCTAGAAACGCTGTTCCGTACCGAGGAAGTGTGGCATTTACGTTCTTTTGAAGTGTAGATGAGATATACATATCACTTTGCAATGAATATTACATTTTATCATGCAACCTAGAAATGAGATGCGATATTGCGATATATCACGAATTAGAACTGTATTGCTTCCATATGTCGAAATCTACAAACGCTATTCCGTTCTAAGAAAATGTGAGCTTTACATTCTTTTGAAGTGTAGACATGATATACATAACGCGTTGCTTTCAATATTGCATCTTGTCATTGGACATAGAAATGAGATGCAATATGGCGTTTTAGGTAGCACTAGAGCTCTATTGCTTCGACGTGTAGACATCTAGAAACGCTATTCCGTAGCATGGAAGTGTGGGATTTACATTTTTCTGAAGTGTAGATGCAGATGCAAAGATTGCGTTGCATCGAGCATTACATCTTATCATGAAACATTGAAATGAAATGCGTCATCGCCCCAAATGAAGTATTAGAACTCTATTGCATCGATACGTAGACATCTAGATACGCTATGCCGTAGCAAGGAAGTGTGGGATTTACATTCTTTTGACATGTAGGTGTAGGTACGAATGCGCATTGCATCGAGCATTACATCTTATCATGAAACATTGAAATGAAATGCGTCATCGCCCCAAATGAAGTATTAGAACTCTATTGCATCGATACGTAGACATCTAGATACGCTATGCCGTAGCAAGGAAGTGTGGGATTTACATTCTTTTGAAGTATAATGAGACATCAGGCGTAGCGCCTGCTACCCATCAGCCTCTTCACCGCCTTCAGCATCAGTCCCTGCATGCAGGCAACCTGCTGCACACGCCTGCAGATCCAGCAACTAGCGGCGTTCGCACTAATACGCGCCGCTGTCTCGCTCGCACCAACGGGCACCTCTGTCTTATTCGCGCCAATAAGTATTGCTGCCTCGCTTCTTCCAACGAGCAGCTCTGTCTCGCTCGCACCAAAGAGCAGCTCTGTCCTACTCGCTCCTATACGCATCACCTTCACGCTCCCGCCACGCGTATCCCCGCCTCCCTTGCATCGAGGTCTTTGTTCAGATGTATGAAGACGCAGCTCGTCACTGGAATGGGAACTGTACCAGTTCAAGGAACCTACATTACCAAGACCTGTATATTATTTCTAGTGTTATATCTATGCACTTTTATTATACTCCTAGATCTAAGTACTCATGACACATATTGCAACACACTTCAACACAGACGTAATTCTAAGTCCGTACGTATAAGATTAGATATTAAGACGCACCTGCGCCAACGACATGCGCAGCTAAGACCACCACGAGCCGCGAGTCCCCACTCGCTGTACCACGCGGTCCCCACTACGAGCGACCGCGACCGAAGCGCATAGCGAACCGAGGAGGTCTGAGACGCGACTCCAGATAGTCAGATTATATCGAGATTACACTCCGAGGAGTTGAGTCCTCCAGTACCATTTCATATGCTCGAGCCATTAGCTACCTCAATGTTTACAAGTTCATTCCCATATTTACTAGTTCCTAAATCTAGTATATCTAAATACTATTTCTCGCGTTTAATAAAATGCTTAAGTACGAATACTTCCACGTGTCTCTTCCATACTGCTGGGTTGCTTTCCAACACCTCGAATGGGTATAGAACTCTGCTTTGCAGAGTTGCGATAGAGCGGACCGCATCATATACTTCCGAGCATTGTCTGTTAGTACAGAATAACTTGGTGAATGGGACGTTATCCCTGTTCGCGAAGCAGACGACGCGCGGGTAGGAAGAGTTTCCTTCGTTCCCGTACGTGGGTAACGTATCCTGGATCCCCATATACCACCGACATGTCTTCTTCGCACCGCTTCAGTCGCAGCTCTCCGAAGTCTCCTGTTTCCGCAGCAGAGATTGCTGCGTTAACCACGGTCTCTGATGTATTCGCTTCGCATCCGAGCCGCCGTTTCCAGCATCACTGGAAGCTGATATATCAGCCTCCATCAACAGGCCAACATCTACTTCGATAACTGTCAACGATCCACGGCGAAAATGCTACCAAGGTATCGAATACGACACCAGCGAAAGGTAGGATTTACTACTCCTATTATCCGCGAATCGCAGGTGTTTTGCCCCTGCCACGTAAGCTGAATTAGTCGGACCCGGTCGTAACGCGTTTCCGCAGACCGAATCTCGAACAAAAAGGCTAGTGTCGTGAATCTTCCGGATAAACGGAAAGTTATTTCGCCGGACCTGACAGTAGATGCAGATACACAAAACGCGTTACATTGAACATTACAATACCATTGCTTCGACACGTTGACATCCAGAAACGCAATTATTTTGCAAGGAAGTGTAGGACTAACATTAATTTGAACTATAGAGGCTGATAAACATAACGCGTTGCACTGAATATTATATCTTGTCACGAAGCTTTGGAATGAGATGCGACATCGCGATGAATGAAACATTGGATCTCCAAGGGTTCGACACGCAGACATCTATAAACGCTATGACTTAGCAAGAAAGTGTAGATATTCACATGCATCTGAAGTGTAGAAACAGATAATCGTAACGCGTTGCGATGAATACTACATCTTGTCTTCAAACTTTGAAATGAGATCCGACATCGCAATGAATGAAGTACTGGAACCCTATTGCTTCGTCAGGTACACATTTAGAAATGCTATACCTTAGGAAGGAAGTGCATGATTCACATTCTTTTGATGTGTAGACGAGATACACATAACGCGGTGCATTCAATATTACATCTTATCATGCGGCATTGAAATAAGATGCGACTTCGCGTTGAATGATGTAATAGAACTATATTGCATCGAACAGTATACATCTTATAATGCTATTCCTTTATAAGGGAGAGTAGTGCTCACATTCTTTTGAAGTGTAGAAGAGATAAACATAACGCTTTGAGTTAAATATTACATCTTACATTAAACACTGAATTGAGATGCAACATCGCGATTCAATCTCTGTTTCGCTCTGGCATCGCTGTTTCAATCTCACCGACAAGCACTACTGTCTCACTCCCACTAATGAGTATATCTGCCTCGCTCGCACCAAAGACGAACACCCTTGTCTACCTCGCACGGGTGATTTCGTCTTGCTGAAAGGGACAGTCGAAGTCCATAACCTCAATGGGAACTATTCCAATTCAGGGAGACGACTTTAACAGAACCTGTGTTCAACTTTTGAGCGTATATATATACATATATATACTATATCCGGACTAATGTATTCCTGCATATAAGAATTCATATATCGAAGTTACACACGTTAAGAATGCAAGACGCGAACAACACACACGTAATTGTAAGTTCATGCTATACTACTTCATTATACTATTTCATAAGTTAAACGCGAAAGACGCGCCCCTAGTCCCACCAGGAGACGCGAGTCCCCACTCGCTGGGCCGCATGCTCCTCGCAACGATCCCTTAATCCCCCACTCGCTGGACCACATGCTTTCATGATTTTTCTAGTAAATATTTCAAATTGGTATAAATATTAATACATATTTTATATTTTAGTTAATTCAAAATACAATATCCCCTTAAGATACTCCATTACATCTAAAATTCTATCTAATTTCATATCATTTCATAATGTTTTAATTAAATATTTGAAATTGGTTTATATAATTACACTTATCATATATTTTAGTTACTTAAAAATAGATCATTCAATTCGCTTTTTCTCCATCGAGGCTTGCAAATCCCTCTTCGTTATTCTTATAATTCATACTTTAGAAGGTATGTAGTACGTATTGATTGTCCGACGCTGAAAATACCTCAAACACTTCTGCTTTTCGCAGCTTAGCGTACATGCAATCTCCTATCAACATTGTGTCTATATTTTATTTGCTTCGGTTCTTAAACTGTGTATAGTCTTCTTTAGGATTCGTCGCGATTAGATCGTTTCTTAGAGCCATTTTGATGATCTTTTCCACTCTATGGTTGTTCTTCTTACCATCCCAGATTACCGATTTTTCGATCCTGCTTCGCTGCAGATGATACATTTCGGTTTATTCGCGATGTAACCGATCATCGTATAGATAGGGGATCTGCATCTTCTGCAGATTCCCTTATTATCTTTGAATTCTTCGCAATTTCTGCCGATATGTCCCAGTTTATGGTATTTGAAGCATCTCTCTATTTTCGGTAGTACTTTGTAGGGACAAGGTGTTAATGCTATTCTGAGTCGTTTGACCTTCTCCAGCTCTTTACTGTATTCCTGTCCAAATTCAACTAACGCGACTCCGTTCCTCTCCACGTCTGTTTTAACAACTTGACCATTCTTTCGATTATTTTCAGTCTTCACTTTATGTACTCCTTCATTTCTTCTCTAGTCACCTAACGGGTATATGTCCCTTAGTTGGAGCATGATACTCGCACTCGTATGTGATTCTTCGAATTCTTTTTCCAGAGTTCCTTTCTTCTCCTTTATTTTGTTCTCTATACCTGTTTTGTTGTTAAGTTCCAGGATTATATCTCCCGCTCTCGATTTTCTTGCGGCATCTTTTCCTATTTCTCTCGTTTCTTCTGCTTTTCCTCATCCCATTGTTTGTCCCCGAATGCTTACTGCTTCTCTAATTGTTTCATTTTTTTCTGTACCGTTCGCAACTAGTTCGATCTCAGTTTTTTTTATATGCCTGATGTTTCCCATTAATGATTTCTAATATGTCATTAACTTCGTCGTATCCTCGCTCATAATATCTATCATTACGTCTGATGTGTGGCTGCCTATTCTTCTATTTGATAGTGAGGACGTTATTCTCATCAGTAGCTTTTCCATTATCCTGGTCTTTCTTTTTGGTTCCCTTACATCGGCTTCTGATGCTTCTCCTTTCGTGGCTGTACCTTACGAGGCTTTCTTTTTCTCCTTTATATATGCATTTCGTATCCATTTCTATTTTCCTACCCTTTTGTGTTATCGACTGGGGGCTACGAACCGCCTGCTCAATCTTTAATCTTCTGCCTTTACCCGATGGGGCTGATTCCATATCCCGAGCCAGCCTCACCTTTCAGCAGTATATGCACAGCAGCCTCACTCACTTCGGCAGTGGGGACTCGGGCGTAGGGGGGGGGGGGGCTGCAGGCCCTCCACCATCCTACTGCCTGCCCTGATACGGGCGAGGGACTCCCAGGACCACTTGAACTACAACTAGCATCTATCTTATACTATAACCGATTCGTAGTTATGCGTTTTCCATTAAGCTGGCCGGAATCAGTGATATTGATTCGTCCAGTCTAAAGTATTATTTTCTTTTTAAGTTTCCCGATTTTCTTATTTTCTCTCACGATATCGTCTATTTCGTTGTACCTTGCCCGGACGGTATGATATATAATCTGTTGTTCGATATTTGTAGGATTTCCTCTTAATAAATGCAATGCTTCCACAGATTTTCTTTTCCTTTCTCTTTAGTTACGTTGTTGTTATTTTATCCTCTCTATCATCCACATTTCCTCTCTGCACCATCGCGGAACCGGCGTTATACGATTACATCATGATGGCGCCCCGGTCTTGCTACCCCGAGATCGAATGTTCTCCCTTGCATCCGTTGATTTGTATATGTGACATATTGGAGAATATTTCCTCTTATCCTTTGTATTTTTCGAATTACGTTTTAATTAGATATATATTAGATATGCGTCAAAATATCGGACTTCCGTACGATTTTTTAGTAAAGTCTTATTCCTTTCCGACTGTTCGTTTTCATTTCACGATAGGCGCTCCTGTATTCGATGCAGACCCGCTCCGATTGAACCAGCCGATTATTATATTATATTACGTGAACAAACGTTCAATCGGAGCGGATCTCTGCCACACCGTAACTGTGGAAGGCTTACTGCATAGCCTCATCCCTGTGAAAGTTGCGGAAGTTGCTTCCGCCCCGAGATGGAAGTGTGCTTATGTTAGATTTAGTTAGGTTACGCTAGGTTATGTTAGGTTGGGTTATGTTTGGGAATGTTTGTAGGTTGCTCAGTTATGTTGGGTTAGATTTAAAAAAGCGTAGGTTTGATTTGTTTATGTTTACGAAAGGTAATGCTAGATTGTGTTAGGTTGGGTTAGATTTGAGCGAAGGCAGGTTAAGTCAGATTAGGTGTAACTGAGATTAGGTTGGTTTGAATTAAGTTTGGTGTATGTTAGATTATGTTAAGCCAAGTAAGAGATGGATTACCGATAGCTGACAATGCCATTCGTCGATAGTTCTTGAATTCCTGGCTATTGGCAATATCAGCCGTCATTATATCATAATTTATCGACCACAGGCATCATCTACTGTCGTTATATCGTGAGCTACCGACCGCAGCCAACACCAGTCGTTCATAAGTCTTGAGTTACCTACTATTGGCTGCACCAGCTGTATGTGAAAGCATACGCTATCGGTTGTTGGTAACACCAGTCGTATATAATTTATGGATTATTAAGCACAAGCAGCACCATCCGTCGTTCGATCATGAGTAACCGACCACCAGCAGCACCATCCATCGGTAACTTATAAGTTATTCTTAATGGGGGCACCCATTCGTAGGCATGTATTGACTCGTTTCGCCATCTCTTCAATCACTCCTGAAACAGAATTGCGAACAGCTTGAGCAGTTTTCACAGAGATGACTCCACCGGTCTGACAACAACGAACGCCACATATGGGTTCTCACAAAACCATTTGCCACACACCTCAGTGCTGAAGGGGTTAATAATGCTAGCGCCATTACTTTAACCAGGCGTAGAATCCATAGATATGAAAAATTATGATCTTATGAATAATATCAATTCTAGAGGTACATTTCTAGTGTAAGTATAAAAGTTCTGTTTTAGTTGTAGCATTAAAATTCACTAATATGACACTATAATTATTTTCAGGTCCAAGATATGCTTACCATATTTAAAGAAAAGCACAGATCCTCATATAATAAATATCAGCCTACCACTAAGTATAAAAATTAAACAAATATGATTTCAAACTCGTGTCGATTATATAATATCCAAGTTTGAAATCTTAATGTGTGCCCTTGGAAGGGCCGACGAATATGAAAGTGATGGTATTGCTGTGAATGCAGACTTGCCAAAGACTGCAGTAAATTATATATATTTCTAATTTCATTTTTAAGAAAAATAATTCTCTCAATTTAAGATTGCCTTACGCACGTGTTGTTTCAGGTATACGCATGGCTGCGATAGAGATGTTAGTTGGTTCAGAATCACAAAATTATAGTGGGAAGCTGGAAATAATGGGTGATGCAATGTACGCATTTATTTTGCAAAGACAGTAAATCTGTTACTAATCAGTCTTTAATCGATGAGGCAATATTAAAAAACTGAAGGGATGTCTGATTTTACCCATTCTGCGGGTAATACAGGTGTGAATAATTAACTAAAGGTTTACAATTAATACATGAATGTATAATTTATATTTTAGTAAACAAATCAATTTATTTTACAGAATAAAAATATTATTGACAAGATAAATTGTTGCCAGATTCTTTCCTAGAGGAGAATTTGGAACATATAGATTTGGATAATTATGTATAACAATTGAAAAGAACGAACAAATTATACAGATAAGTCAGAGGAAAAGATCATGCAAATATTAATTGTCATCTAAACTAATTTAAACAGCCAGTTCGTTAACAAAACTGTAAGCTCAAATACTATATTGTTCATTATGTTAAAAAAAAATGTATTAGACCTCGTACATTACAGCACATCATAGATCAGTCTGATTAATTGCCCAAGCAACCATAATTCAAGAGTTAATTAACATCATATTTGCAAAAATTTACAATATGAAAATTTCGTAAATTTTAATGGTGACGAAGCTGGTACACGGTTTTTGGATCTTGAAAATGGTAAAAACCTAGTCAAACACTAGGTGCAACATTAACAATGGATTCTCAAAATTTTCTCGCAATGCTTTCTTATAAAAGAAATATATTTCTTATGTTCAAATTAATTAGAAATGCAAAATAATTTTACTAATAACATAATATTATATATCTTTCGGAGAATTAAAACTTGCATCGACAATGGGAAAGTTGAAAATTAGCGGTGATCTACGAAATGCAATGAAATTAGAGAAATTAATGGTCAATTTAAAGACGAAACTTACTTTGAAAAATGAAATACCGTCTTCTTAGAAAGAACCGACATATTAACTATGTAAGGAAAAATTATTCCTACTTCTAAAAATTTTGTTACTTTTTGTAAAATTTTAATATGATAATATAAAATATTAAAAATATTGAAAAAACTAAAGTAAAATATATTTTTATATATTATTGTAATATATTTTATAACGCTAAATGATAAAAATTAAATACATTACGTTTGAATATATTTATTTATTATATTATTATTATGTTATTTATTATATTATGTTACTCACATTTAATATTTTCTTTGGAAACAATGAGCAAAGATATAACGTACTTTCTTATTACAGTCCTAGCTGCTTCACAAGTTCTGAAAATGACAAAATAGACCAACGCCAGCAAAAAGTATAATGTTTCATAATTATTTTATAGTTGAAAGATTATCAAGCTTTATGCCTGGATGGATGCTTATATATATAACTGCCAAAATGAAATGAGATCGCAAAGTGATATCTACACACCTGTGTGCTGCAATTTTGACACATTAAAATTTCTGATAAAAGCATATAAATGTTTATAATCTAATTATCAATTACAAACGGAATTCTACAATTTATCCACGTAATAGTCCTTTCTTTTTGTACGCATCCTCCAATACATACACAATATCTTTAGAAGTACCACCTAATAGGTTTCATAGTTTCGATTCTAGTAAATAGAGTAAAATGGCATAAGAATTTCTGCTGAATATCAAGGGGATGTGAAGCTATTATTGTACTGCATACAGCATTTTTCACTGGAATAATTATTCTTCCAATGTGTCAACTCCAGATTTGTTTGAATTGTTCTGGTTTAGAAAACTAAAACTGAATGACATATCCCTTAACACAGCACGGCGGTAACCACAAAACTTAACAGATCCAAGGTTCCTTTATCTCAGACTAAGGCCTGCTTTCTTTGTGCCCAAACTTCTTTACATTGCGTTACATTCTTAAGACTGTTTGTAAGTTACAAAGAACAGAAACGCTACATGGATTATAAAAGTGTAATATTTCAATTCATATAATCGTCAACATTTTAAATCCGTTTACGTTGCTTTGCTTGTTGTATACGTTTATCAGCTGGCGCTGAACCAACTGCTACTGCCACCATCCCTTTCTAAAACTTGGAAAATCCACCAGATCTAATGAAACCTTGCTTAGATTGCAAATGTGTTTTCCACACTATTCACAGTAATAGTTTCTTGCTACTGGATAGCGTTCCCAAATCTCTACGTATCGAAGCAATAGAGTTCTAATGCTTCATTAAACGCCATATCGCATTTCATGTCAACAGATCGAAGTGTGTTAATAGATTTTAATGCTATATACATCTCATTATACTTATCTGCATCTACACTTCAGTAGAATGCCATTTTTAAATTTCCATGCATGTGGACAGTGTTTTCAGATGCCAACGTGACGAAGCAATAGACTTCTAATACTTCATTCATCACGAAAATGGAAATAGAATAAAATAAGGACTCCACTATGGTAGATGTGAATGAGTTGGATGCACTGAGCTGGGAGCTCGTATACCTGAGGTACAACTGTTCTGTTCGTGTCGGAGATCAAAACTCCTTAGAGTCAATTGCTCTGTTCGAATCGCCTCGTATGTGGCGTCGCCACCTCGTTCTGTGGCAGCGAGTAGGCGGGTTGCCCGCATACAGTGGATCCGGATGCTGCAGGAGATGCGGATGCCGATCTGGGGACGCCAAGGACGGTGGCAAGCGTCTGGGCATAGCAGGCGGTACGTCTGACGCCACAGTTCACATTCTCTTGCTTTTGCAGTGTTGAAGATATAAACATAAAGCATTGCATTGAATTTTCCATCTTATCATGAAACATTGAAATGAAATGCGACATCGCGTCGATGGAAGTATTAGAACTAGTAGTGTAACACCTCTGCATTGACACGCAGAAATTATGGGGCGCCATCTCTTTGCATGGGACTGTATAATACATATTCTTTTGAACGGTAAAAGCAGATAAGCATAAGCTACAGATAGAAGATTGCATCTTACTTTTTTTGATACGTTGAAGTGAGATGCGATCGTGGAATATTCTGGATTGCGAGCGAGACCGAGAGTGCGGAATAGATGAGGTTTTCATATAAATATTTTAAAACGATGAAGCAGTTGTTCATTAGCATTCTTTCGAGTTATATCACCGTTGAGAAGAACTATATAATGATTTACAAAACCTTGTAGTTGTCTATAGTTAATAAGTTTTCTACAGTTTTTGGGCTCAGGAGTGGTAATTATCAAGAAGACATTCAAGAATTAAATTGGACACGTTCTAAAGATTGGAATATTATCGAGTATTTGAAAACAGAACGTTGGAGAAAGTTACTTGATGGTCTAGAACGTTCGAGAAGTTATTCATGCGACCCGAGTGCAGTTTTGAGAGATATTGCGAGGATGAAAAATAAACTTTCATGTAGAGACAATTCGAGTTTATACGCGAGTGTCGAGTATAAATTTTCACCATGAAAGATTAGAGTAAAATCACAGTTACTGCGCTAAAAAAGATATTAATGGAGCATAAACTATCAACTGCTAGTTCGAAAGCTAAATTAATTTCCCGTTTGATGGATATTGACGCAGACGGAACGAGGATAGATGGCAAGCAGAAAGAAGTTCGTGAAGATAATGAAGGGTAGTGTGCTAATATATCATCAAACGTGCAGTCAGCAATGAATCTACAGCAACGAGAAACTGATTTTTTTTTAAGGAAAAAGAATTAGCAGAAGGTGAGGCCATGCTGCGTCTTGAGTTAGATGCAATACGAAGGACAATTCATTTAATTACAGGTTGAGCAAAATTTGGAAAATGAGCAACGACGATCGACGCGTAATTTTGGAAGCGTACAATATGATGTCGTAAGTGGCGGTGACAATCTCTTGGCATTGAATAATGGCAATGAATGCAATGTTTTATCTCAATTCTGTTAGCCGCGAACGAATATTTCGGCAGTTGCAAATTTACTTTTTAAATTTGTTGGAAAATCTGGTGATAGTGAAATTTGGAAGAAGTAGATCAAATTATTCAAGACGATATATAAATTGGAAGATGACGTTGCATAATTACCTATGGGTTTGCAACTGAAGGGAAAAGCACTTCAATCGTTTCATTCTAAACGAGGATATATAACTATGCCATTCAACCGACTGCTGGAACAATTAAGAGTTACGTTTTATCATCCACAAAGCAAAATTGAAATAAGGAAGAAATTTGAAGTATGATTATAGAAGAGGAACCAGACATTTCATGAATATTTGCACGAGAAGATCATTCTCGGAAATGGAGTACCAACTAACGGCGATGAAATACTTGAATATCTGATTGACGGCATCCCCGATTAAATGCTCCGGAACCAGGCGCGTATTCAACAGTTTACAACAACCGATCAACTTTCTAAAGCGTTTGAAAACGTAATTCTTCGAGATCAAGGTTTATCGAGTGTGCTAATGTCAACAAAATCTGAGAAGTGTGAAGACAGTTTCGTTAGAAATGAACGAAAAGAGGTAGTCAGTGTTGGTAAGATGAAGGCGTTCACCGGTAATATTGTACGATGTTATATTTGTGGTGGGCACGATCATATTAGCGTAAATTGTCCAACGAATGATCGCGGTGTAAAATGTTTTATATGTCAAGAACCTGGACATATTGCGTCGAAATGTCCCAAGAAATTTAAAACGAGTGAAGAGAGTTGCCCGACATTAGGTGTATCGTACCGAAAGTATCTCAAAAATGATTTACTTAACGGATACGAGATCGAAGCATTAATGGATTCAGGAAGTGATTTTAGTTTAATTCACACCGACGAGTTTATTAAGTTCGGTTCTCCGCAATTACGACACGATGAATTACATTTCGATGGTATAGGTTCAAAGAATGGTACAACATTTGGTGAATTTCGAGCAGAAATTACCGCAGATGGGCACTCATATCCGATTTGTATACATGTAATCTCTCATACTATTGTTCGACACAAGCTGCTGATAGCAACGAATTTCTTAAATGTAACCGATGTTAGCATTAGAGGTTGTAAAGTAAACTTTCGTCCATTACCGAAAGTAACGCGCGAAATTGTTGAAAGAGAAAATATTGTACCGGAAATATTTAAAATAGATGTAACGAGTGACGTGTTAGATGTAAATCAAGTTGGTGTGTCTCATGTATTAGTTCCTAATTAGCGAGTGGCGATAGAATATCTTGTTAGCAATTACAAGTCGAGTAAAACCTTTGAACCTTAAATTGCAATGAAATTAATATTGAAAGGCGAGGAGTCTGTATATCAATCGGCGAGACGATTGCTATCGTCGCAAAAAAGAGATTGTTAATGTGTAGATAGAACAGAGGATTGCGGCTGGAGTCGCTCAGTTATCTACTTCTGATTATGCGAGTCCGGTTGTTCGCGTTCGGAAGAAAAATGATTCGTTTAGATTATGTGTAGATTATCGACAAATTAATAAGAAGATTATTAAATATAGATATCCGTTACAACTGATTGAAGATCAATTAGATCTGTTACAAGTCGCGCGCATTTTCAATACTCTTGACTTGAAAAACGGTTTCTTTCACGTGCGACAGTATAAATCAAGTCGAAAATATACAGCAATTGTTGTACCAGATGGTCATTATGAATTCTTACGAGTCCCTTTTGGTTTATGTAATTCTCCAGCAGTTTTTCAAAGATTTATAAATACCATATTTAGAGATCTTATTCGTGAGGAAATTGTTTTAGCATACATGAATGATTTGATTGTTTCATCAAATGATACTGAACGTGGGATCAAATTCTTGAAAGGGTTTAAATTGTAGCGTGCGGAGCCGGTTTAATATTCAGTTGAGAAGAACGTTGTTTCGGGTAAACTTCTGTCGAGTTCCTCGGGCATATAATAAACAATGGTTGTTTTCGCCCCTCACTGAAACTGATGCAGTCAGACGATTTATAGAGTCGACAAATGTTAAACACGTACAAAGTTTACTTGGACTCATCGGGTATTTTCGTAAATTTATCCGTGAATACCCTGTAATTGCGCGACCTTTGCCTAACCTTCTGCAAGCGAATGCTAAATTCTGTTCTGGAGCGACTTAAATGGAAGCATTCATACGACTTATACCTTTATTGAGTGAGAAACCAATGTTGAATTTGGTTCAAGTAGAAGTAGAGATGGAGTTGCATACAGATGCTTCTGTGTTAGGGTACGGAGCGATTTTATTTCAAAGAAATAACGAAGATAAATCTTTTCACCCTGTATATTATTTTCTAGTGGTAAGACAACTTCTACTGCATCTAAATACAGTAGCTATGAGTTCGAAGTTTCAGCAATGGTAAAAGCGTTGAAGAAATTAGGACTTCATTTATTAGGAATTTCGTTTGTTATTGTTTTTGATTGCCGAGCTATTACTCTTACAATAAATAAGAAAGATCTTTGTTCGTCCAGAGAAGCACATGATTCAGGTTGATGCGCTTAGTAGAAAACCTCCTCCTACGAATTTCTTAATCGATGAATCTGATGCAAGACTTACGGATCGTTTGCGGAAAGCACAGAAAGAAGATGAGACTGTAATGAAACTTCGAGATTTAGTACTTCAAAACAAGACGAATGATTATGTTCTGCGGGAAAATTTACTGTACAGAGAGTCTGCAGGTGGTATTCAACTAGTAGCACCATGTCGGATGCAGATATAAGAAATAGGGCGAGCTCATGAGTGAACATTTTTCTGTGGTCAAGACTGAAGCTATCGTACGTAAAGATTATTGGACTCCAAATCTTCGGCAGCAAGTTGAAATGGTGGTAAGAAAATGTGTTGCATGCATTTTAACCGAAAGATGCAGGGGTCGCAGGAGTATCATTTCAATCCGATTGAAAATGGGAGTATTCCTTTTGATACATTTCATATCGATCATCTTAGACCGTTACCATCAACAAATAAATCGTATCAGTACATATTTGAAGTGGTAAATGCTTTTACAAAATTTACGTGGCTTTATGCTACAAAATCTACTACTACAGATGAAGTTTTGACACGCCTGAAGAAGCAAGCGACTATTTTCTGTAATCTGCGTCGAATAATTTCTGATAGGGGAACGGCTTTCACAGCAAAGGATTTCAAGCAATATTCTCGAGAAGAAAATATAGAACATGATTCAACTGCAACTGGAAATCCTAGAGCTAATGGTCAAGTTGAACGTCATAATAGAACATTCATACTGTTGTCAGCAAAATTAGCTACACCTAAGCACTGTGAATGATGTAAGTATTTAGAAGTAGATCAACAATGTTTGAAATCAACAATACATCGAAGTATTGGTACGTCACCGTTTCATCTTCTCTTTGGGACACATCCTCGACTTAAAGGTTATCTTGACATCCGAGACATACTTGAAAAGGAATGGATCGCACCTTTTCAAGATAAACGGGATGAAGTACGACTTCAAGCAAGTAAAAATATATCCAGGATCCAATAAGAGAATAGGCGAACTTTTAACAAATGTAGACGAAAAGCTAGAATTTATCGTGAAGGAGATCTAGTAGGAATTAAACGTATGCAACAGAGTTCTGGTCCAAATATACCTCACAAATATTTTGAACCGTATGAAGTTGCACGAGTTTTACGCAATCAACGATTTGTAGTTTGAAAGGTAGGGGAAGGAGAAGGACCCCTATAAACATCGACGTCAGCAGATTCTATGAAATTGTGGATCGAAGAAATCTATGATATTTATCTGAAATCGAAGACGACATGAATGAAGACATTCGGAACGATTATTCATGCAGGACGGCCGAGTGAAGAATAACGAAATTATCTTAATTTAAAAGCTAATCAATAATTCAAGTTTTAAATATTAGGTGCGTGGAATATTAAAGAATGCGAGCGAGAGCGAATGTGCGGAATAAATGATATTTCGTGTGTATGTTTTAAAACGATGAAGCAGTTGTTTATTAGCACTCCTTGGAGTAATATATCAGTTGAAAGGAACTATTTAATGATTTACAAAACCTTGTAATTGTCTTTAATTAATGAGTTTCCTACAATATGCATAGGAGATTACAGGTTACTTAATTCGATACGTACAAATAAAATGCACAGTCGCATTGCATGGATTAGAACTCCATTGCTTTGACACGTAGACATTATGAAGCTCCTTCCTGTTGCATGGAACTGTAGAACTTACACTCTTTTAGAGTAGAAGCAGCCGGCATAATGCCATGCATAGTAGATTACAGATTACTTACTTCTATACGTTGAAATGAGATGCGCTATCGCATGGCATGGGGCATTAAAACCCTACTTCTTTGATACGCAGACACTATGCAGACGGACCCCGTTGCATTGAACTATAGAATTCACATTCTTGTGAAGTGTACACGCAGACAAGTATAATGCTATTCACAGAAGGTTACAGCTTACAAGGTTTGTAATGTTGAAACGGAATGGCCCATTGCATGGCATGTAGCATTAGAGCTCTATTGTTACGACACGCAGACAATGCGATGCGTAATCCTGTTTCAAGAAACTGCAGAATTCACATATCTTTGAAGTGTAAAAGCTGACAAGCGTAATCCTATGCATAGAATGTTTCAGCTTACTTACTTGGAAACATTGATGTGAGATTCGCCACTGCATGTCATGGAGCATTAAGATCCTGTTGTTCCAACAGGCAGACTGTACGAAGGGCTATCTTGTTGCATGGACATATAGAATTAACGTTCTTTTGAAGTGTAGTGGCAGATAATTATAATGCTATACATAACAGCTTACTGCTGTTGCATTATTTCAAATGTCAACGGAGAAACAAAAATGAATCTTGAGTTAGGAAATAGAATCCAGTATATAAACTGTGAAATAGTTCTGTCGGTTCGAGTAGAGTTCACGACTGTTTATACCTAGTGGCCTGAAAGGAAAACACGTGCAGACTTTGCGTCGTCTATTTCTTTAGGAGGGAGAATGCTATATTTCCTATGCGGTGTTCTCACAATTATTAGAGCGTTTAAAACGTAAAGACGTACCTTCAAACCTTAAGAATAAAGTTACAGACTATAAAGAACTTTGGACAGCTTTTCATTTATATTTACCTATAATTCAATAGGTTATGGGCACAGTTTACGTATTTTAATAGTATTGACACTTTAGTAGATATTCTTTTTAGTGATAACTTTTGTGTACGTGATTATGTGATTATAAGTGTAATATCAGAAGTATATATAAGTGTTTAAACTATTAAAGGAACATTGTTAGCGAATATAAACCTTTCCTTATGAAAAAAAAGAGAAATATGGAAAGTACAAAAACCAAGAGGAACATTAAACAATTTGATGGTGATCGCTACAGTACGTTGCAATTAAGAATTGGTGCACTGTTAAGCGAATTGGATAATTATTGATGAACCCATTCCAGTAAAAATAACTGAAAATTGGAGGAGAGCAGAGAGGATGCTGAATATTTAGCAGATTCCATTTTGAGCTTCGCAAATAATGCGAAAACTGCTGCTGAAGTTTTGCAGAAATTGGATGGCATATATGAAAGGGATAATTTAGCAACGCAATTGGCTGTTAGAAAAAAACTATTAAGTTTAAAACTACAGGGAGAGCAGCCCTTGATCAAACATTTTACACCACTCAACGACATAATCACGGAACTTTTAGTAGCGTATGTAAAATTAGAAGAAACGGATAAAGCTTTTCATTTACTACTAATCCTTCCAACGTGCTATGGCGAGTAATTACGGCAATAGAACATTTCCCGAGGACAATCTAACATTAGCATTTGTAGAAACTGGTTTATTGGTCCATGAAGTAAAATTACGAACAGGCTGCTCGACAAGCGCGAAAGTATTACATACTGAGAAGATACATACAGATAGAGATAATTTAAATGGCCAAAGAAACGATAAATATAAAATGCCATGATAGTGGGCGAAAGGGCATAAAATAAAAGAATGTTGCTAATTATAAAAGAACGGTCCAGCCCGCGGAAAAGAGAAAGGTGATCGCCCAAGCAGCTCAAGTAACAGAAGAATTGGATATTGCAAAGATTTGGTCATCCTCGTTTGCCTTTAAGACGGGGTACAATGAAAATGGGGAAGACGATAAAAACAAATTAAAGTTTCTGTTGGATTCCGGAGCGTCGGATCACATTGTCAAATGTGATAATGTCTTTTCGACATTCGAGAAGTTGAGTCTACCCTTGAAGATTTCGGTGGCAGAAAGGTGCTGTCCGATAGAGGGATGCAAGAAGCAGGAATGGACATCGTATTTGTAACAGATGGAAACAGTCAGATGAAAACTGGTCAGAAAATAATCAAAGGTAATTCGTAGAATTGAAGAATAAAAAAAATGATCAATGATGTAAATCATATTGAAATGATAGTGCCGAATGATAATTTATGTGAGGCTTGCATTAAAGGTAAGCAAGCACGGTTATCATTCGAAAAGGTAAAGAATATGGAGTATGTAAAGCGACCATTGTTTATTATTTTGTGGCGGCACTCGCCACTAGAGGGACAGTACCGTTTACACTTTCCTGCAAGTACTCGATGACCCATCCTTTCCAATATATAGAAGTTCTGAACTGTCCCTGCATGTCATTTCATGATTTCAAATTATGTAAGCTGTAATCCTCCATGCATAGAATTATGCTTATCTGCTTCTACAGTTCAAAAGAATGTGAATTCTACAGTTCCATGCAACAAGAAGGTAGATCGCAGTGTCTGCGTGTCGAAGCATTAGAGTTTACTACTCCACACAATGCGATAGCACTTTTCATTTCAACGTTACAAAGTAAGTGAGCTGTAATCTTCTACGCATAGCATTATGTTTATTTGCATCTACACTTCAGAAGAATCTGAATTCTACAGACATATGCATCGGGACGGCGTTTCATAGTGTCTTCGTGTAAAAACAATGGAGTTCCAATACTGTATGCGGTGCGGTGCAGTATCTCATTTCAACGTTCGAAAGCAAGAATGTTGTAATGTTCTATGTATCGCATTACCCTTACCTATTTCTACACTTCAAACGAATGTAAATTCGACTGATCCTTGCACCGGGCTGGGGATTCTTATTGTCTGCTTGTCAAAGCTGTTGTGATATAATTCTCCGCATTGTAAACAAACTTTCAATACTTAAAACATAACAAATCAATATTATAAACCTAACATAATTATTTAATCTTTTTATGTAATTTTTCAATACATGTTGGGTAGAGTTTCGGTTGGTCCTTACATCGGTTACAACAGGTTTTTACTTTTATCGCCTTATTTGCGGCATACTGCCTACCATTTATTCTAGACATCCGTTTATAATATTCTTTACATCCCTATCTCGTTTTTCTCGCGCGTCCTTGGGACCACCGCAGAAAATGTGTACGTTTCTTAGGCACTGCTTAAGTTTCAGATGACGTTTGTTCACCGTGATGATCCACTGTATTGAAGAGATAATCGATAACTTTTTCGCGGAAGTTTAATATTTTCATACCTTTAGTACTCCATTTTCTATATATATAACAGGCATTGACGAGAGAAGCCCCGCATACTAATTCGATAACTATTTTTCTATACCACTTTACTGTTCTGCGTAATCAACTGTGATAGGAAGACATCTGGTCAGACGATCAAACCCCTTCTTAGCTTTATTATAAAGGAACACAATGTCCGGCTTTAACTTATTGTTACTACCCTGGACAGTAACACATTTGTGGTTTTCAGAAGTGGCTAGTATGCATACCGGCCTCTTATCCGTCCACTTTAAAAATTTAAAGCCGCTCCGATTTTGAAAATACATAAAGCCACACCGTTGCTGTTTTCGTATGGCATGCAGCTGGGGAAATTTTTTATTAATTTTTACTGTACCACAAATAAATGTTCCCTTTTGCAGAAGTTCCTCGGCCAATGGGACACTATTGTCAAAACTATCTGCGTATAATATGCGGCTTCCAAATAATAATTCAACTTCCAACGTCATAACAACAGCATGCGCATGTGCTTTAATTATTATGGTTGCATTTTTTCCGACGAAAATAAGAATGTTGTGACTGTATCCTTCCGGAAGGCACAGTTTACAAAGTCTTATACCATATTTATGCCGCTTTCTTGGGATATATTGGCAAGAACTGAGGCGTCCTCGACACGAAACCATGGTTTCGTCGATTACAATATTTTTACAAGTCTTAACAGTAATTTTGAAAGTGTCGACAATTTCGTTAACAATATTTCTAAGTTTATTTAAACGGTCCTCAGTCCAAGCCGTGAAAATGTAGGATAAGTGTAAATATCTATGTATCGATGTAAACCGGTCGCGCTTTTCATATCCACGCTTGTATACATATCCTTTTTTTGAGTTCAATATAATCTAATTTCTAGCAGTGGCGCTACAACCAATATAAGCAGGACACCAATAAAAATGTTTACTTCGTTTTCTGTCATTGGCTGCCAGGCCAGTTGGTGTCTAGAAGAAAAGAAAATTTTTAATTGTAGAAGCAAATAAGCATAATGCTATACATAGAGAATTACAAATTACTTACTCAGAACGTTGAAATGAGATGCGCCATCGCATTGCATGGAGCATTAGGACTCTACTGTATCGACACCGAGACACTGTGGAACGCCATCCAGTTGCTTGGAACTGTAGAATTCACATTTTTTAGAAATGTAGAAATAGATAAACAAAATGCTATGTATGGAGGATTGCAACTTACTTACTTTGAAACGTTGAAATGAGATGCGCGACACCATTGAATGGAGCATTAGAACTCCGTTGCTTTGACTGGCAGACATTATGAAACTCGTCCCTGTTGCTTAGAACTGTACGATTCACTTTCTGTTGTAGTGCAAAAGCAGATGAGCATAATGCTATTCATAGAAGATTACAGCTCACTAACTTCGAATCGTTGAAATGAGGTGGGCCATTGGAATGCATGGTGTTTTTTAGAACACCATTGATTTGCCACGCAGAAACTATGAAGCGCAATCCAGGTGCAAGGAGCTCTAGCATTTACTTTCTCTTGAAATGTAGAAGCAGATAAGCATAATGCCATGCATCGAAGTATACCGCTTAGTTACCTCGAAGCGATGAAATGCTATGTGCCATCGCATTAGTACTCTTCCGCTTTGACACGCAGACACTATGAAGCTTCATTCCATTGCATGGAACTGTACAATTCACATTCTTTTGAAAACCTGAAGCTGTTAACACATTGACAGCCGTCCCCGCGATAACGCAGGTTTTTGAGTATGTCACTTGAGCGCCGGTCCCGTGAAAACGCGGGTTTCTGAGTCTGACGCTTGTGCGCTGATCCCACTATGATGTGCAATTTTTTTACAGGTTTGAGTATCTTGTACATCGATTTGTATGTACTTGCCATGGTTATGCCGATCTTCATTTCTTATGCCCAAGACATAAAACTTATGCGATAATTTGGAAACAATCAAAGCAAGAATTATTCTAGAACATTGCATTTCATCTTCCGTTTCGTAGGCTTACGCTTCTAGTTTACCAGTATAACAAGGTTTATTATTTTGTAACTTTTTACCCACATAATATGAGTGATACTATTGATGAGTATATTGCTGACTCTCTATCGGATTATTCGGTACATTCAGAAGATTTTGATATAAAAGTCGAGGACTGTTATATTGATGTGGGTCCAAGAATAAGATCAACAGCCATTCCACTACAGCATTCAAGTGATTCCGATGATTCCAGTCATTGTGTAATGTTCACAGGATTGTATAGTTACAGCGAAGAATGGTCAGATGTCGATAAAATTCCTACCACATCAGATTTTACAGGTGAGCCAAGTCCAAAAATTTTCCCTATTGATAAGAAAAGCGTAAAAGGAATCTATTCTAATGTTGCATGCAACTGGATGGCGCTTCATAGTATTTGCGTTTCAAAGCAATGGAGCTTTATTCATTTCTGTGACGATTGTCATTTTAACGTTTCAATGGAAGTAGGTTCAAATTTCCTATGCATCGCATAAAACATATCTGCTTGTACGCTTTAAATGATAGTGAATCCTCCTGCTGAATGTAAAGAGCTATCGTTTCATAGTGTCTGCGTTTCAAAGCAATAGGGGTCTAATGCTTTATATATCGCAATGGTCGCGTTTAGCTTCAGCGTTTCGAAGTGAGTAGGGTACAATCTTCTAAGCATTCCAATATGCTTAACTCCGTTTACAATTCTAAAGGATGTGGCGTCTACAGGTCCACGCAGTGAGTAGGCGCTTCATTGTGCCTACGTGTTAGAGTAATAGAGTTATAATGCTCCATGCAATGCGATGGCGTTTCTCAGTTCAGCGTTTCAATGTATGTTAGTTCTAAGTTTCTATACATATCAATTTTGCTTACTAGGTACTTCATAACAATGTATGCAGTTCCTACAGATCCATGTAACTGTTGGCTCTTCTAACTGTCAAATTGACATAGTAATTGACTTCCAATGGTCCATACAGCTTTTTAGTTCTACGTTTCAAAGTAAGCGAGTTGTAGGTATCTACACAACGCAGTTACGTTTACCTGGTACTACGTTACAAAATGTGCAATATCTACAGTTCCGTATAACTATTCTGCACTTCTAAGTATCAGCTTGTCAAAGTAATTGACTTTCAATGCAATGCGATGGCGCTTCTTAGTTCTACAATTCAAAGTTCTTCATCTGAACGTGTCTGTAGAAATAGCACTTCATGATATTCTAAGTGCATGTTTCAAGTTATTATATATGTTTACTCTTATCGTGTATTTCAGTTGATTGTCAATAGATTACCATTACTAAATACCCTATTACATCCAAAATCCTAATTAATTTTACATTATTTTATGATTTTCTAATAATAAATATTCCATATTAGTATATATATTTATTCTTATCATATATTTTAATTGATTGCTAATAGAATACCCTCTCTAAATAGTCCATTACATCTAAAATTCCATCTAATTTCGTACTATTTCATGATATTTTAAATAAATATTTCAAATTGGTACAAATATTTGCAGACATTTATTTTAATTGTAAAAAGGATTTCCCCTCGAAACATTAAATTACAACTAAAATTGTGCCTCATTATATATAATTTCATGACGCTTTAAATAATTATTTCAAATTATTATATATGCTTCAACTTAACATATGTTTTAGTTAATCCTAAATAGAATATCCTCTAAATACTCCATTGTATCTAAAATCTTATCTAATTTTGTATTATTTCTTTACATTTTAAATATATATTTCAAATTAGTACATATATTTACACTTATCATATATGATAGTCGATTCTAAATAAAATATCCCCATTAAATATCCCATTAGATCTGCATTCCTACCTAATACTATATAATTTTACTATGTTTGAAGTAAATATTTCAAACCAATCTATATGCTTACACTTACCATGTATTTTAGTTAAATTCAAAGAGAATATCCCCTCTAAATACTCTAATGCATCCATATTCCCATGTAATTTTATATCATTTTATGATGTGTTAAATAAGTATTTCAAATTAGTATATATGTTCACATTTATCATAAATTTTATTTAAGTGTATATATAATATCCCCTCTAAATGCTCCATTACACCTAAAGTCCTATCTAGTTTTGTATCATTCCATACTGTTTTAATTAGTTACATCAAATTGGTACTGTGACGGGTTTTCCCGTTACAATCCGCAAGAAAGGGGGGAGATCGACACAATAATAAAGGGGTATACGGAAGTTTGATCCGGGGTACAGAATATCGGGGCACAAAATATCCACGTGGTATGACCGTCGATGAATTCGCTAACGCCAAATACAAAGCAGAGAATTTTCTATCCAGTGAGTATTTCGTAACTGCGAGGCGGGGACTTTTTGGGCGCCAGCTACTCGAGGAGTAGCGAAAACTATTAGACCACGCAACCCGGGGAAATCCGGTGCGAGATAACCCTCGAAATCTCGAAATACTCTATAGCTCGACTACTCCTAGCCGAGTGCGCAAATTAGGGTCGCGGGATACTGAACTCACGGCTTCTTTCTAGATTGCCTCGACGCGGTATTACAAAAGGGTATACGACACGCCGCGAATGACCGGGGATCACCACCCGTTATACAATACAAAATTACAATACGCAATATCGCAAATGCGGCAGGGAACAAAATGGGACGCGTTAGCGTATAAGGACTCACGTTCTCGCTTCCAGCAAGTCTGGATCTCGTTCAGTCCGTCTATCTCTCTCTCTCTCTCTCTCTCTCTCTCTCTCTCTCCTCCGAATCGCTCCGTATGATCGCTGGCTCGGTTGCTCGCTAAGAATCGCTAAGAAGTAGAGGCGAAGAAGAGGATGTCTTCCTGCTGGCTAGCTCTTATATAGTTTTGCTAGGGGTCCTCGGATCCCCTTGGATCCTTCCTAGGGTTCCTTGGTGGGGTAGGGCTATGCGCGTGGGGATTGTTCGGGGCATCGATCGGTGGATTTCGGTGATCTTCCCTGATCGCTCCCTCTGGTGTGTCCAGCGGGGGTCCTCTGGATCATTTGAATTGCGGCGCGTGTCGCGCGCCGCGCTTCCTCGGCTCACCTGCAGCTCCGCTGCTCATCTTGAGTTTCCCTCTCCATGGGCTCAGGGGAGGGGTGGAGGTCCTTCTCACACCCGAGGTCCTTCCTGTCCGTCTCCATGGACTATGGCAGCGGTCTTATCGGTGCAGGGCTCTGGATCTTATCCTTCGGGCTTCAGGGTCTCTTCTGGTTCGCTTCCCGACTCCTCCACCGTCGAGCCCGTCACGCTACCTCGGCGCATAGCCCGTCCGCGGTCCTGCGGTCTTCGTATCCGCCGAAGGGGCGTCTTCTGGGTTGCTTCTTCTTTAGCTCGCCAGTCTTATTCGTAGAACGGAGAGAGAGAAAAGAACGGGGAGGGGAAGGGGGGGGGGGAAGGTTCTATAATCGCGTATTTCACATTTCTCGCATGAGTGGTGATCTGTGAGCTAGTCTAACCGAAGCAGGGGAGGGGTGAGCGAGCCTTGTGACGCCACCACGTCACAGTACATATACTTACACTTATCATATATTTTATATATCATATATTACATTTAAAATCTCATCTAATTTTATATCATTTCGTGATGTTCTAACCCTTTCACTACGGACACCAACTATAGCCGGCGGCCGCGCGAAGTGCTGTGCGTACTGATGCCGGCTATAGTCGATGTTCGCCAGACCTGCTGTGCGTACGGGTGCCAACTATAGTCGGTGCCGCGTGATCACCTACGCTGACTCCGTTGCTAAAACAGAATCTACCGTATCGGTGGAATATCTTTTGAATCTAGTGGCTCGTACTGTACTAAAGTCTGCCAAACACATATTCGACATACGAAGTATTTGCAAGGCACAAAACTATAATAAAAAACAGGGATTATAATATAAGATCTTACTTGAACCAATATAAGTCGGACAACATATAAGTTGAATAGATTATTGTCGACTTTTACAGTTGAGGTAAATTCTAAGGTTATAAATGATTATCTAAAAATTTTAGTTTTATGTTTGCGTAAAATTTGTTTTTTAATTTTTAATTGCACCCTCCTTACAATTTCTGGACGGAGTTCAAAAGGAATTCAATTCTTGATTGGATTAACTGATTACGAAAATGATACCGTGAGTGAAAACGAAGATCATTTCGCTGAGCACAAAAAAAGAAAGTATATATGTAGTACCTCAGACTCAGAAGTAGAGAACAATGAGCGAGACAATAAGGACCATTGTGATTCCTGGACGCCAAACACATTCATCCCTAAGTTACATCCATTTACCCCAGAAAATACAGGAATTATACCAAACATTAACAGATCAGAAAAAGCAATTGATTACTTTGAACTCTTTGCTTCAGACGAGTTCGTGCAATTTATTTTAAATGAAACAAATGCCTATTGGAAAAAAATAACAATAATATGAAAGATGGTGAAGCGACAATGCTGTCCGAAATTTACTGCTTTTTTGCTGTGTCATTTCTAATGACACGCAACAAGAAGTTGTCCTTAAAGGAATACTGGAGGGTAAACAAACTCCTGCGTAGTGACATTTTTGCTAAGATTATGCATAGAGACAGCTATTTTAAATCGTTATCGTTGCTACATTTCAGTCAAGATATCACATATACCAATGATAAATTATATATAATAAGGAACGTGGTTGATATGCTCCAAAAAATTTCTGCCATTCATTCTATCATTACCAAAAATTATGCATCGATGAGAGTATACATCTATATAAAGGGCGGCTTTCATTCGAACAATACATTCCTTCGAAAAGAAGTAGATTTGGGATAAAATCATGTATTCTTTGTGATTGTCGAACTGGTTTTGTGCAAGAACTTATTGTTTACGCTGGGTCGTCGACTATAATCAACAGCCAAAATAAGAAAATTAGAAAATCGAGAACGATAGCAGAAGCCCTAATGGCGCCCTATCTAGGAAAGGGACATACAGTTTACCTAGATAATTGGTATTCAAGTCCAGCTTTGTTTAATTTACTATATAATAATCATACAAATGCGTGAGAAACCGTAGCAAAAAAGCGACAAGGAATACCATAGATTACTGATACACTGAGAAAAGGAGGGGCATCTTCCTGGCCAACTAAAAATTTATTAGTTGTGAAA
Organism: Xylocopa sonorina; assembly: GCF_050948175.1. Classification (NCBI taxonomy): domain Eukaryota; kingdom Metazoa; phylum Arthropoda; class Insecta; order Hymenoptera; family Apidae; genus Xylocopa; species Xylocopa sonorina. The sequence goes on along the minus strand of NW_027490397.1, from coordinate 211,012 downwards.
TGGCTGGATAAAAAAGAAATATATATGCTATCCACTATGATACTATATTTATATATTTATATATTTATATATTTTTTATGTCCACTATACTTCAGAGTCTGCAACGGTTGTTAGGCATGGAGGAAACGAAATTATTCAAAAACGCCTATGCGTCATTAACTGTAATACTTGCATGGGTTGTGTCGACAAAGCCGACATAGTGATAATCACTATAAATTCGACGGAAATCTCTAAAATGGTAACGTAAATATTTTTTCATTTGCTGAACATATGAGTATGGAATGCATATTGTGTTTACAAGGATAACACAAGAAAACCGAAATCTATGGCTAAATTTCACTTAAATTTAATCCGAAAAATGCTGAAAAATTATCATATGAATATTTCTTAATATCATCAGAGAGACAACAACAATCCATTACGGCCAACAGAACGGCATTTTCCTTCACTGTATGAACCACGAAGAAAAAACTGAAATAGAAGATGCATCGTCTTTACGACAAACAAGAGACGCGTGTCTCGATATGAATGTAAATATCGTAATGTTGGACTCTGCGTGGAACCTTGCTTTAGAATTTACCATACTGTGTTGCATTACTAAGAATTAACGTATAATTTGATATCTCACTAACTCAAATGTATTTTTAATATGTATATTTCTATAAAATTTTTTATATTTCATTTTTATATTTTTCATATAATATGACGAAACAGTTGTTACATAACTCTCAAAAAAGTATATACACAAGAGAATTCCAAGGTGCCAATGAAAAACGTAAGTGCAAACATCGAAACCTACAGATGCGCAATATGCACACTGCACGGCGCGGTGCCCCGTTCAGTGGCGCTACTCGCGCGGAAAGGACTGCCGTAGCGAAAGGTATAAGTAAACATTTCAGGTTAGTGTATATATTTAAACACATCAAGAACGTTCTATAAACGTAAATAAAATATCCCCTCCAAATACTACAATACATCTAACACCCTACCTACCTAATTATATATCGTTTCATGATATTTTACACAAACATTTCAATTTGGTATATATATTTACACATATAATATATCTCAGCTATTTGGGAATAGAATATTCCCACTAAATACATTACATCACCCAAAATTCTATCTAATTTTGTACCATTTTATGACGTTTTAAATAAAGATTTTTATTGCATTTCATTTCACCCGTTGAAAGTTAGTAAGTATGTTGTAATGCTCTATGCATTGCGTCATGCTTATCTGCTTCTCCTCTTCTGAAGAATTTGAATCCCACACTTCCTTACAACGAAATAGTGTTTCCAGATTTCTAAGTGTTGAAGCATTTAATTTTGTGATGCTTCATGCATCGCGATATCGGATTTCATTTCAATATTTCAATCGGAGTAAGTTGTAATTTTTAATGCATAGCATTATTCTTATCTGATTCAAGACTTCAGAGGAATGTGAATTCTACAGTACCACGTATCGGGATGGGGCTTCGTAGTGCCTAAGTGTCAATGCAACGGAGTTCTAATACTCCATGCAATGCCATGGCACATCTCATTCCAACATTCCAAAATAAGTGAGCTGTAATCTTGTATGCATGGCACTATGCTTCTCTGCTTCTACACATTATAAGATTGTGAATTATACGCTTTCATGCAACAGGTTGGCGTTTCACAGTATCTGCCTGTCAAAACAATAGAGTTCTAATTCTCCATGCAATGCGATGGCGCATTTCATTTGTTCGTATCGAATTAAGTAAGCTGTAATCTTCTATGCATAATGTAGGAAACTTATTAATGAAAGAGAATTACCAGATTTTGTAAGTCATTAGATAGTTCCTTTCAACATATTACTCCAAGGACTGCTAATAAACAACTGCTGTCGCATTCTAGAATATTCCACGCACATAACATTTGAAACTTGAATGATTGATTAGCTTTTACATTAAGATAATTTCGTTATCCTTCACTCGGTCGTCCTGCATGAATATTTGCTCTGAATGTCTTCATTCATTTCGTCTTCGATTTCAAATAAATCAACATTGATTTCGTCGATCCACAATTTCATAGAATCTGCTGACATAGATGTTTGTAAGGGTCCTTCTCCTTCCCCTACCATTCGAACTACAAATCGTTGATTGCGCAAAACTCGTATAACTTCACACGGTCCAAAATATTTATGAGCTATATTTAGACCAGGACTCTGTTGCATACGTTTAATTGCTACTAGATCTCCTTCACGATAAATTCTAACATTTCGTCTACTCTTGTTAAAAGTTTTCTTATTCTCTTGTCGGATCCGGGAGATATTTTTGCTTGCTGGAAGTCGTACTTCATCTCGTTTATCATGAAAAGGTGCTAGCCATTCCTTTTCAAGTATGTCTCAGATGTCAAGATAACCTTTAACACGTTCCGTACCAAGCGTGATTTCGTTGAGTTTCCTGCCGGCCCAAGTTTTACTGTCGGCGCGCTAGAACTCCGATCTCACCGCTAGAACAATAGCGGAGAGATATGCGGGAATATAAACAATGTAACTCTAGTAGGTCCGTGCATTGTCGATTATTTTTATTTACATTACTATCGACCTATGAAATTTATAAATTTGTTTGTTCCGAAATAATCTTATGTGTAAGTTTATTTTGGATTTTGAAACGCTTATGTAGCGGCTAGCATCGAGGTATGGTATGCGCACAAATAAGTTACTTTTGAGAAGACGTCCTTAGCGAACTTTCACCGCATGTTAGTTGTAAATCTTAGTCAACGACCTCAGTAACACACGCGGACTCCATAAATCGAGGGTTTCCAAAAAGGGTCTAGGCCACGGTCAAGAGGCTACACCCTTGACGTGAGAGGAACCAGACCCAGCGGAAACCCCGCTACATTGCCAAATGTTAAAATAACAAAACACCCCCATTATACCTGCTGCCGCCCTTCCAAGCAAACGCGCTAAGGGCGCAAGAAGAGGCGGCACCTAGATAAACAAATACATGATTGGCTAACTTGGTCAGATCATTCTAATAACGAACCCTACACCACACTTTTCGCTTCCCAGGGGAAGCGTTTCGACTAGAGATCTGCAATGGATCACACTACAGTTATCCTAGATCATTCAGTTGAGAAGCATACTTTTTCTGAAACGAACATCAGTGATTTTTTATCCCAGAAATGTTTACTGGACGGCGTGAAAGTACAATTGATAGTGAGAGTAGTGATGAAAACGTTGTGAATTTTAGAAGAAAAGTCATAAATAGAATTTCGTCAAGTTCAGGCTCGGATACTGATGAATCATATGCAAGTGAAGATATTGAAGAATTATTAGCAGAACTAGTTTTAGACGAAGAAGAGGAATTGGACACAGGTACTGATTCATTGGACAATATCCAATGGAACGAGTTCGGTAGTAGGCAACAATCATTTCCGTTCACTGGAAAAAGCGGGCTTTTGTTGGATTTGCCGTCTGACATTAGCCCAGGTGAAGTTCTTTCACTATTCTTGAATGAAACAGTAATAAGTCTTTTAGTCACAGAAACTAATAGATATGCAGAGCAGAAATTACTTGAACATGAAATGACTGGTCACGCTGGACAAAATAAATGGAATCTCACCACTTCCGAAGAAATTAAAAAATTTATTGGATTGATGATTTGGATGGGTCTAGTACAAACACCGCTAAAGAAATGTTGGTCAACGGATCCTATATACAATTTTTCATTGCCGCGCAGCATAATGTCCCGCAATCGTTTTGAATTACTGCTATCAAACTTGCATTTTGCTAACAATGAAACGATAGTACAAAATAACAGACTTGGAAAAGTTTTACCACTTGTAGACATATTGATGGTTAATTATCAGAAGGTTTTTTCTCCAGGCAAAGAAATTGTTGTCGATGAGACAATGGTTCCGTGGAGGGGACGACTAGTATTTCGGCAGTATATTCCAACAAAGTCACATAAGTACGGTGTAAAAATGTTCAAACTGTGCTCGACCGAAGGATACACATGGTCTTCAAAAATATATTCTGGACGGGATACCAGCGGAAAAAGAAAAATTGGCATAGCAGAAAGTGTCTGCATTGAACTTGCAGACAAATTATTGAACGAAGGACGTACTTTATTTGTTGATAATTTTTATACTAGTTATGAGCTAGCACTTAAATTTTTAAATTCTAAGACGCATGTGGTTGGAACGGTAAGGTGTAATAAAAAAAATATGCCAAGTTTTGTAATGTCGTATCCGTTGAAAAGAGGTGAAATGGTGGCACGAGAAGATCATAATGGTATTGTAGTACTAAAATGGAGAGATGTTCGCGATGTCAGAATCTTATCTACAAAACATCCTCCCATCATGGCTCGAAGCTCTGATTCTACACATCGCGGTCGTGCTTGGAAAATGAAGCCTTTGGCGATAATAGAATACAATATTGGTAAAAGTGGCATCGACAGAAGCGACCAGATGGCGTCATATGCAACAAATATACGAAAAGGCATCAAATGGTATCGCAAATTAGGAATATATTTACTTTTAGGGACAACGATCGTAAACGCACATATAGTATATCAGAGAGCTACAAAAAAAAAAAAAAAATAGAGATAAAAAAATTCTGTGAATCTTTAGTGACAGAATGGTTGTCCTCAAAAAATACTGTGCCCAACACTAATAGACACGAAAGAAGGAATCTGTCTCACCACTTGGAGATTCGCAAGAATCAGCAGGGCAAGCCCGTAAGAAGGATGTGCGTACTGTGTTACCAAAAGAAGAGGAAAAACGTAGGACGCCAACAAGCAAAAAAAACCTTAAAAAAACGACAACTTATTGTTTGAATTGCCCAAAATCGCCACAGATGTGCCTGGACTGTTTCAACGAATATCATACGACATAGTATAATGTAATATCTTATCCTATATAAATTAATAAAAAATAGAGTGTTATTTGTGTATTTTTTAAATTTTCATGTTGTATATTCTATATTTATACTCCAGAACTTGTTCCAATAAATTTGTTTTCAAAATGCAACAGAAAATCATATTTAACTTGAACAAGAAAAGCGTAACCCAAGTACGGGTTACGCGGGCCCCACGGAAACATGCCCGTAACCCAAGTACGGGTTACGCGGGACGGAACGTGTTAAGTCGTGGATGTGTCCCAAAGAGAAGATGTAACGGTGACGTGCCAATGCTTCGATGTATTGCTGATTTCAAACAATGTTGAACTACTTCCATATACTTATACCATTCACAGGACATAGGTGTAGCTAATTTTGCTGACAATAGTATGAATGTTCTATTAAGTCGTTCAATTTGACCATTATCTTTAGGAATTTCTGTTGTAGTTGAAACATGTTCTATATTTTCTCCCTGACAATATTGCTTGAAATCATTTGCTGTGAAAGCCGTTCCCCTATCAGAAATTATTCGATGCAGATTACAGAAAATAGTCGCTTGCTTCTTCAGGCGTGTCAAAACTTCATCTGTAGTAGTAGATTTTGTAGCATAAAGCCATGTAAATTTTGTAAAAGCATTTACCACTACAAATATGTACTGATACGTTTATTTGTTGATGGCAACGGTCTAAGATGATCGATATGAAATGTATCAAAAGGAATACTCCCATTTTCAATCGGATTTAAATGGCACTCCTGCGTCCCCTGCATCTTTTCGGCTAAGATGCATGCAACACAATTCCTTATCACCTTTCCAACTTGCTGCCGAAGATTTGGAATCCAATAATCTTTACGTACGATAGCCTCTGTCTTGACCACAGAAAAGTATCCACACTCATAAGCTCGCCTTATTTCTTGCTCTGTACAGAAAATTTCCCCGTAGAACATAATCATCCTTCTTGTTTTGAAGTACCAAATCTCGAAGTTTCATAACAGTCTGATCATCTTTCTGTGCTTTCCGCAAACGTGCTGTAAGGCTTGTATCAGATTCATCGATTAAGAAAATCGCAGGAGGTGCATTTCTACTAAGCGCAGCAACATGTATCATGTTCTTCTCTGGACGATGCTATATTCGGTAATCAAATTCTTCTAGCGATAATATCCATCACGCAACTCACAAACAAAGATCTTTCTTATTCGTTGTAAGAGTAAAATCTCGGCAATAAGTAACAATAACAAACGAAATTCCTAATAAATAAACTCCTAATTTCTTCAAAGCTTTTACTATTGCTAAAACCTCAAACTCATAGCTACTGCATTTAGATTCAAGAGAAGCTGTATTACCACTAAAAAATAATATTCATGGTGAAAAGGTTGATCTTTGTTATTTGTTTGAAATAAAATTGCTCCGTACCCTAACGCAGAAGCATCTGTATGCAACTCCGTCTGTACTTCTACTTGATACAAGTTCACTATTCGGTTCTCACTCAGAAAAAGTTTAAGTCGTATGAATGCTTCCATTTCAGTCACTCTAAAACAAAATTTAGCATTCGCTCGCAGAAGGTTAGACAAATGTCGCGAAATTACAGGGTATTCATGTATAAATTTACGAAAATTCTCGATTAGTCTAAGAAAACTTTGTATGTGTTTAACATTGGAAATCATCGGATTGCATCAGTTTTAGTGAGGGGCGAACATAACCATTGTTATATATATAACCATACATGCCCAAGAAATTTGACTGAAGTTTGCACAAAACAACACTTTTCCCAACTGAATATTAAGCCAGCTCCGCTCGCTATAATTCAAACTTTTTCATGATTTTTGATCCTACTTTTAATATCATTTGATGAAATAATCGAATCATCTATGTATGCTAAAACTATTCTCTCTCGAATAAGATCTCTAAATATGGTATTTATAAAACTTTGAAAAACTGCTGGTGAATTACATAGACCAAAAGGGACTCGTAAGAATTCATAATGACCATCTGATACAATAAATGCTGTATACTTTTGACCTGACTTATCCTGTCACACGTGAAAGAAACCGTTTCTCAAGTCAAGAGTAATAAAATTGCGCGCGCCTTGTAACAAATCTAATTGATCTTTGATCAATTGTAACGGATATTTATATTTAATAATTTTCTTATTAATTTGTCGATTATCCACACATAATCCAAACGAATCATTCTTCTTCCGAACGAGAAAAACCGGACTCGCATAATCAGAAGTAGACAACTGAGCGACTCCAGCCACAATCCACTGTTCTATCTGCGCATTAACAATCACTTTTAGCAACGCTGACAATTGTCTCGCCAATTGATATACAGACTCTTCGCCTTTCAATATTAATTTCATTGCAATTTCACGTTCAAAGGTTTTACTCGGCTTGTAATTACTAACAAGATTTTCTATCGTCACTCGCTAATTAGGATCTAATACACGAGACACATCAACTTGATTTACTTCTAACACTCGTTACATCTATTTAAAATATTTCCGGTACAATATTTTCTCTTTCAACAATTTCGCGCGTTACTTTCGATAATGGACGAATGATTACTATCTCTAATGCTGACATCGGTTGCATTTAAGAAATTCGTTCCTATTAACAGCTTGTGTCGAACAATGGTATCAGAGATTACTTGTATACAAATCAGATGTGAGTGCCCATCTACGGTAATTTCTGCTTGAAACTCACCTAATGTTGTATTATTCCTTGAACCTTCGAAATGTAATTCATTGCGTCGTAATTGCGGAGAACCAAGCTTAATGTACTCGTCTGTGCGAATTAAACTAAAATCACTTCCTGAATCCATTAATGCTTTGATCTAGCATCCGTTAAGTAAAACATTTTTGAGATACTTTCGGTACGATACTCCTAATGTCGCGCAGCTCTCTTCACTCGCTTTAAATTTCTTGGAACGTATCGACGCAATATGTCCACGTTCTTGACATATAAAGCATTTTACACCGCGATCTTTCGTTGGATAATTCACGCTAATATGATCATGCTCACCACAATTATAACATCGTACAATATTACCGATAAATTCTTTTATCTCACCTACATTGACCATCTCTTTTCGTTCATTTCTAACGAAACTGTCTTTACACATCTCAAACTTTGTTGATCTCTGCACACTCGACATACCTCGATCTCGAAGAATTACCTTTTCAAACGCTTTCGAAAGTTGATTGGTTGTTGTAAACTGTAGAATAAGCTTGTGGTTCCGGAGCATTTCATCGGGAATGCTGTCAATCAGATATTCAAGTATTTCATCGTCGTTGATTGGTACTCGATTTCCAAGAATGTTCTTCTCGTGCAAATATTCATGAAATGTCTCGTTCCTGTTCCATAACCGCTCTTCAAATTTCTTCTTCATTTCAATTTCGCTTTGTGGATGATAAAACACAACTCATAATTCTTCCAGCAGTTGGTTGAATGCCATAGTTATATATTCTGGTTTAGAAAGAAATCATTCAAGTGCTTTTCCCTTCAGTAGCATACCGATAAGTATTCGTGCAACGTCATCTTCCAATTTATATGTCATCTTGAATAATTTGATCTGCTTCTCCCAAATTTTATAATCACCAGATTTGCTTTAGACTATTAAGAAATTGTCACCGCTACTAATAACATCAAATAGTTCGCCTTCAAAATTACGCGTCGATCTTCGTTGCTCATTTTCCGAAATTTACTCAACCTGTAATTTCTGTCGCACCGGATCTAACTCAAGGCGCAACACGGCTAACTCACGTTCTGCTAATACTTTTTCTTTTAAGAAAAGATCAATTTCAGATTGCTGTAGATTCATTGATGACTGCACGTTTGGTGATACACCAGCACACGACTCTTCATTATCTTCATGAAATTCACGTTCCGTCTGAGTCAACTTCCATCAACACGGGAAATTAATTCAGCTTTCGAACCAGCAGTAAGTAGTTTATGCTCTATTAATATCTCTCTTAGCGCTGTAACTGTAATTTTACTCAAATCGATCATTGTGAAAATTATCACTCGACAATTGCGTTTAAACTCGAATTATCTCCACACGAAAAATTAATTTTCGTTCTCGCACTATCTCTCAAAACTACATTCGCGTCGCTTGAGTATCTTCTCGAACGTTCTAGACCGTCAAGGAATTATCTTGAACGTTCTGTCTTCAAATATTCGATAATACATCAATCTTTAGAACGTATCCGATTTAATTCTTGAATATCTTCTTGATAATTACTACGCCCGAAACCCCAAAATTGTAGGAAACTTATTAATAAAAGACAATTATAAAATTTTTTATATCATTAAGTAGTACTTTTCAACTGAGATATTACTCCAAAGGCTGCTAATGAACAACTGCTTCATTATTTTAAAACATTCACACGAAAAACTCATTTGCTTTGCACATTCGCTCTCACTCGCATTCTAGAATATTCCACGTACATAACATTGACATTAAACCTGAGTTATTGATTAACTTTTAAATTAAGATTATTTCATTATCCTTCAATAACATTATGCTTGCCTGCTACTACACATTAAAGGAATGTAAACTCTGCAGTTCCTTGAAATGGGATGGTTCTTCACAGTATCTGCGTGTGAAAACCATGAAGTTTTAATGCTCCACGCAACGCGATAATACATCTCATTTCAACGTTTCAAAGTATGTAACCTGTAATCTTCTAAGCATATCATTATGCTCATCTGCTCATACACTTCTAACGAATGTGAATGCTATAGTTCCATGCATCGGGTTGCGGCATTATAGTGTTCACGTATTATAGCAGCAGAGTTCTACTGCTGCATGCAATGCGATGGCGCATCACATTTCATCATTTCGATGTAAGATGTAACTTTCTATGCTCAGGATTATGTTTGTCTGCTTCTACGCTTCAAAAGAATGTAAATTCCACAGTTTCTTGCAAGGAGATGATACTTCATAGTGTCTGTGCGTCAATGCAGTAGATTTCTAATGCTACATGCAATGCGATGGCGTATCTCATTTCAACGCTTCGATGTAATTAAGTTGTACTCCTCTATACGTAGCGTTACGCCTACCTGTCAATCAATGTGTGTCAATCAATCAACATTCAGTTGCCCAAGAATCATGCCAGTGATCAAGCCAACGCTCCAGGACAAATTCAGATTCTCAGCAGCAACAAGTCGGACATACCAGGGGATCCAGACATCATGGCAGACCTTAACATACCTGATATCTTCACATTGAAAAGGTAGACTCGTTTATTCGTCCATTTCTTTCTTATCCATGTTCCACGATGACAACCCGATCGCTCGAATAAGCTCAGTCCATTCCTCATGAAATTATTCTCAGTTCACTGCGGCGTAAACGTGGTACCACATTCGGTCTATTCACTATCTTCACGCGACTTCTTAACACATGCAAAACATCAGAACAACCGGATATACGTTTACTACACACCCATCTTTACGCGTTAACTGAAACGTGGAAACGATTCGATGGCATCCAATTTGACCTCGAAGAATAAGACGAAACCGAAACGTCACGTCTTTACAAAATTCACAACGACTACTTCTCTATCATAACTCGCGCCGATTCGATATCATAACTCGACGCGATTGAGTTATTGAAAGGGAAATACGACTGTAGAAGTCAGGCTGCCTCTAAATATTGTGATGCAATCTGGAATATTCTTAAACCGCCAAGGAACATTGCAGAAACACTAGGCAATATCGTCGACACCGTCAACCAACTACTTCGCGCATTGAAAAATTCCAAGGAAAATATCTCGCAATTGAACACTTCTGCTTTCCATCATTCGAGCAAAGATAAATGCTAATACGTTATTCCAATGGGAACTCATAGTAAAGACAACAAGGTGCCGCCTTACACGGATCTTCTAGAGTTTTTGGAGAAACTGGCCAACTGTGTACCAGAGATGAACGCAAGAGCAAGCTCAACCGCAATTCGGGTCGACGGGAGACCATCGGACCATTCACGTTCCACGAATCAACGTACTACGAGAAATCAGATGACATTCTGATGACGATTACACCGAAAGCGGAACAAGCAGGACAACCATAAGAACCCAAGAGTGTTCAGTATGCCACGGAGGGCACCGCATCTAGACATGTGAAGATTTTCTCTAAGTCTCAACTTATCAAAGTAATTGACATGTAATGCTCCATGCAACATTTCCTTTCAACGATACAAAGTAAGTAAGTTGTAATGTTCCATGCATAGCATAATGCTTATCCACTTCTGCACTTCAGCAGAATATGAATTCCACAATTCCTTGCTAGGGGATTGCGCTGCACAGTGTCTAGTTGTCAAGGCAATAAAGTTCTGTGGCTACTTGCATTTGCAATGCGTTGGCGCATCTCCTTTTTACGTTTTAATGCATGTAAGCTGTAACGTTCTATACATTGCGTTATGCTTATCTGCTTCTGGACTTCAAAGTGATGTGAATTCTACAGTTCCTTGTAGCGTGATGGCTTCTCGTTTCAACGTAAGTAAGTAGTAATATAGCTTGTCAATGTAATTAACATCCAATGTTCTATGCAACGCGATGGAAATTCTTAGTTCTACGTATCAAAGTAAGTAAGTTGTAAGGTTCTACACAACACAATCGTGCTTATTAGTTTCTACACTACTATGTATGTTATTTCTATAGTTCCATGTTACTGTATAGAGCTTCATAGTGTCCACTTCTCAAAGTAATTGAGTTCCAAACGTCCATGCAACGCGATAGTGTTTCTCAGTTCTACAATTAAATGTTTCTGTTGAAATTACACTTCATGATATTCAAAGTAAAAATTTCAAATTAGCATATATATTCACACTCATCATATACTTTAGTCAATAGTAAATAGGTAATCCGCCCTCCAATTGCTCCACTACAATTAAATTCCATATAATTTCGTATCATTTCATGATGTTTTAAATAAACATTTCTAGTTAGTATATATACTTACACTCTCCATATATTATAGCTAAATCTAAGCAGAATAGACATTGTAAAAACTCCAGTAGCTGTAATCTTCTATGCACTGATTCATTCTTATCTGCTTCTACACATTAAACGAATCTGAGCTTCACAGTTTCTTCCAACTGGATTACGCATCATTATGCCTACGTGTCAAAGCAATAGAGTTCTAACACTCCATTCAGTGCGGTGACACATCTCATTATAATGTTATAAAGTTAGTAAGTTCTAACGTTCTATACAACGCATTGATTTCATCTCCCTCTATACATCAAAAGTATATGAAGAACATAGTTACTTGCAACGGGATAGCGCATCATAGTGTCTGCGTGTAAAAGCAATAAATATCTAATGCTCCTTGCAATGCGGAAGCGCATCCCGTTGCAACGGTTCGAAGAAAGTAAGTTGTAATCTTCTACTCGCAGAAATATTATTTTCTGCTTCTATACTTCAAAAGAATGTGAATTCTTCAGTTCCATGCAAAAGAATGGCACTTCGTAGTATCTACCTTTCAGAGCAATAACGTTTTCTCTCTCGTTTCACGGAACTGTATAATTCACATTCCTTTGGATTGTAGAAGCAAATAAGCATAATATGATGGATAGAATGTTACTGCTTACTTACTTTGTAACGTTGAAATGAGATGCGCCATGGCAATGCATGGAGCATAGGAACTCTATTGCTCTGAAACGTAGACACTATGAAGGGCCATTCCATTGGAGGGAATTGTAGCATTCACATTATTCTGAAATGTAGAAGCAGGTAAGCATAATGCGATGCATAGAACATTACATACTTGCTTTGAAGCGTGAAACTGAGAAGCACCATCTTGTAACACAGAATATTTTTTTATTGCTTACTCCATCTTGTTGCAAGGAATCTTCAAAGCTATTCACACTGACATGTAGACACTCAGATGCGACATCCCTTTTCGTGGAACTTTGGGAATCACTTTGAAACGCAGGACTGTGAAGCTGCATCGCGTTGTATGAAGATATAGGAAGTGCTTACTATGAAACGTAGAAATAAGAAGCGAAATCATGTTGCATAGAACTTTGCATCTTACGTACTCTGGAACGTATAAACTGATAGGGACAATCACTTTACATAGATATCCTTCCTTTGAAACGTTGATAGTGAGGAGCTCCATCGGCTTTCGTAGAACTTCAGAACTTACTTGCTATGTAACGTAGACAGATAAGTGTCATCGCGTTGCTTAAAACTTTAGAACTTGCTTACTTCAACAAAGATTTCTATTGGCTTCGTCCGTTCTTTTAGAAGAGTTCTTGATAAACCACTTACTTTTCACGTTTGCAATATTTTTATATGTATGCGAGGTGTAATCGTTTAAGTTCTAAGATGATTATTTAGTGTTGATTATTATTTAGTAACTCGGTTATAAACGTGTCTGCATGAGACTTAATCAATATGTTCATAAGCCTGAAATTTATGCAGTTATTTGTTAGTCACTTATTGCTCAAACGGCAAAGATTCTGATCATTTGAAAATGATAGACTTTCATCAATTTTCTCAAAAATTGAAATACTGTCCAACTGCTTGTATTAAAGACTATAATTAAAGTTTTGAAAATATTTTACCTTTTAATGATGTATCACGTCTCGGGTCGCGGAAAATTAACCGTATGCCGGAGCAGCACCCCGTCTCGAACGGTTCGGCTCGCACATTTGGGTCGAAGACGGGGTTCTTTTTGGATCGCGGAACACTGCGTGAAAGTCACGGACGCGAGTATATAAAAAAGGGAACTTACCTTTCGAAGTCTTAGAAACCGCTAATTCCTAACTTCGTTCCAGGTATTGTTGTCGGCAAGGCTCGTCCTCTGGTATGGTCCCTCTGTACGGGCTGTGAGGCGGAATTGACAATGGAACGAGTACCCAGGCAGGCTGACCTCTGGTGCGGATCGGCGACGGAGGCGCCGATGCGGAATGGCTCTCCGGTCGGCAGACAGCAGGAGATGAGACAGTGCAGTGGTGGACGATGGAGTAGCTGCTTGTACCCACGTATTCGCGCACTAGAGAACGCAGGAAGTTCTTCCTTCCCACGCGTCGAGTTCGTTTATTCGTAGTGGAACAGCGCATTCAAATCGGATTCCAAAACCGCCGCTTTGGTTTGCCGATCCAGAGATATGGAAAACGATGGATATCTTCTCCTTAGTCTAACTGTGGCTCAATACCGCTAAGCGGAGGGCCACTCTGACTGGTCAGTAACCAAGCGTAACTAAGGTTCAGAACTCCTTGAATGATTCTGGAAGAAGCGTGAAGTCGTGGAAGACTTTGTACCATAATGAATCTAATTCTTATAAATAATTTTTTATCGTAGTGAACTATATAATTGCAATTAGAATTCTTTATGAAATAATAATAACAGAGAGGTATGTATCCATTCTTGTAATTTTGAAAAGAGTATTATATCTTACTATTTAAAATGAAATATTGAGATTTGTTTACAATCTAATGGAATTTAATTACCTTTTGATTCAATTTCACAGTGATAATCTTCCATAGTCCAACAATTTTGTGAGCTGTCCTCAGGAATCCGCAGCTCAGTACTTATAAAATGGACGACACAAAGAACAGCCTAACCAAACGTAATCGAACCGATTTTTCAATACTAATCTTATCATGTTTAACTTATTCTGCAAACTATTAAAATGCCCTTCGGAATGTGTTTATTCACAGTGAAGTAAACGGTAAACGTTACGCCTTCCACCACTGTTTACAATACGTATGTTGCATTTACTATAAAAACTGTAAGTATTATCACCTTTGTTTACTTTTTGTAACCTTCAATGACTTCATGTTACAGGTTGTTGAACTCGTTTCAAAATGCTCTATCGTATTACGGAAAAAAGAACACACCAATTCATTTTATAAAATGAAGGTAACCTTCAAATGTCCAACATACCTCCACTTACAACAAAACTATTTTCATCAACGATGGGACCTTTGTCCTGTGCTATTTTATATCAGCAAAAATTTCTATGAAACTTATAGTTTCGAGGATATCTGAGGTGCTAATTATTACTGCCCCACACTGTATATTGTTATGGATGTGTCCAACAAGGCAACGATGAACAAAGTTAAATTTAATATTACGATTTTTATATTCCTTATAATATATATGTTTTTCTGTAATTTAGCCAAAAAACAGTGTTCACGATGTCGGCAGATGAATGAATTTGCCTTAGAATTACAAGAGCCGACAATATCAAAAGTAGAATATTTATTTTCTCCGCTCAACGAGTCACTGGAAACGTTAAGTAAAGTGCGTGCCTTTCAAAAGAGTCAGATGCAAATTACGAACCTAAACAACCAGCGATTGGCACGCCAATGACAATGGATGAATATTTTATTTTATAAATAATATTTTCAGTTTATGACGGGTTGAAAGAAATATATATGACTCTCTCAATAACTATTAATATAGGAAAACAACTCTCAAAATGTCTATCAATACTCATATGTTGAACATCTACTGACATTTAACGGTTTTAACTTGTATGAAAGCACAGGTTCTCCGTTACCAAATATGGCGTAACGTCATTGCAGAGAAGATTCATGAATTGAGCGATGACACGCGTGTCATGATGGTTCTGGTGCTGCGCGACTCATACGGCGTTTTACGCTTGTTTAGGAGGTACTGGTAACACGTTCTGGCATTTTAGCTAACGAATCCGGTCACAGATGGCTACGGATCAGCTGACACTCCACGGAAGTGGCGATATAGTGCCGGTATGGTGTCGCCACCATCTTGCCGTTTGTTATCTGGGATGCTTTCTAGAGCATTATTCGGAATTAAATTTCAACATATAGCTACTTAATCGCGAATTTGTATGTACATAATTATACGTGACTGCATAAATACAATATTATATACTTTTATAACCAATGCGATATAAGAATATAAAACGAAGGATTATCCACTCTTATAAGGAGTAAAAGCAATGTTTGGTATGCAAGGTTCGTTGTAAAATATAATCAAGCAGTTAATATATCAAATCACAGCACATAATAAATCACTGAAAGTATAATGATATGAATAGTAAGAAAAACATATTTATTTGTTAGCTGTTTATAAATTCAAATTTAAAAGTCCAATTCACATTTAATATATTATTGTTTAACAAGGTGGTTTAATGTTGTTTCAAATAGGCTTGGAGAACTAGCTGGTACTTCTGCCAATGTAATTTCATTTCTGCTGGATACAGTAAAAACATATTTGCAATCTAAGCAAGGTTTCGTTAGATCTGGTGGATTTTCGAAATTTTAGAAATAAATGATGGCAGTAGTAGTTGGTTCAGCGCCAGGTGATAAACATATACAACAAGCAAATCAACGTAAACGGATTTAAAATGTTCAAGATTATATAAATTAGACTGTTACACTTTTATAATCCATGTAGCGTTCCTGTTCTTTGTAACTTACAAAGAGTCTTAAGAATGTAACGCAATGTAAAGAAGTTTGGAAACAAAGAAAGCAGGCCTTAATCTCAGATAAAGGAACATTGGATCTGTTGTGTATCGTGGTTACCGGCGTGCTGTGTTAAGGGATATGTCATTCGGTTTTAAATTTCTAAACGAGAACAATTCAAATAAATCTGGAGTCGACACATTGGAAGAAAAATTCTTCCAGTGAAAGATACTGTATGCAGTGCAAGAGCAGCTTCACATCTCCTTAATATTCTACAGAAAATCTTATGCTATTTTACTCGATTTACAAGAATCGAAACAATGAAACATATTATGTGATATTTCTGCAACTGCTACCATATACACACGTGCGCGCGCGCGCGCACACACACACACGCGACCATACGAAATCCATCAAGATTAAAGATACTGTGTATGTATTGGAGGATGCGTACAATAAGAAAGGACTATTACATGGATAAATTGTAGAATTCCATTTGTATTTGATAATTAGATTAGAAACATTTATATGCTTTTATCGAAAATTTAAATACACCAAAATTGCAGCACGCAGGTGTGTATATATCACTTTGCGATCTCATTTTATTTTGGCAGTTATACTTATATATAAGCATCCATTCAGGCATAAAGCTTGATAATCTATCAACTAGAAAATAATTATAAAACATTAGACTTTTTCCAGGTATTGGTCTATTTTATCATTTTCGGAACTTGTAAAGTATCTAGAACTATAACAACAAAGTACTTTATATCTTTACTCATTGTTTGAAAAAAAAAAATATGAATAACTATGTTCATTTTATTACAAATGTATGAGTAAAGATCAATCTACGTAATTAAATATTTTCAAACGTAATTTGTTTAGTTTTTATCATTTAACGTTACGAAATATATTAGAAAAATATATAAAAATATATTTTACTTTAGTTTTTTTAATATTTAAAATATTTTATATTATCATATTAAACCTTTACAAAAAATAACAAAATTTTTATAAGTAGGAATGATTTTTCCTTAATTAGTTAATGTGTCGGTTTCTTATAAGAAGACGGTATTCAATTTTTCAAAGTAAGTTTCGACTTTAAATTGGCCATTAATATCTCTTATTTCATTGCTTTTCGTAGATCGCCGCTAATTTTCAACTTTTCCATCACAACTTTGTCGATGCAAGTATTAATTCTCCGAAAGATATATAATATTATATTCCTAGTAAACTTATTTTGCATTTCTAATTAATTTGAACGTAAAAAATATATTTCTTTCATGAGAAAGCATTGCGGAAAAATTTGGAAAATCCATTGTTAATGTTGTACCTAGTGGTTGACTAGGTTCTCCTCTTCCTGCCGCACCTTTTTATCATTTTTAAGATCCAAGAACCGTGCACCGGCTTCGTCACCTTTAAAATTTACGAAATTTACATATTGTAAATTTTTGCAAATGTAATGTTAATTAACTTCTGAATTATGGTTGTTTGGGCAATAAATTAGACTGATCTATGACGTGCTGTAATGTGCGAAAACCAATAAATTTCTTTTAACATAATGAACAATAGATAATATTTGAGCTTACAGTTTTGTTAACGAACAGCCCATCACCTCAATGGGGACTCCTCCAATTCAGGGATCCGACTTTACCAGAACCTGTATTCTACTTTTAAGCCTCTTACATACATATATGTACTATATCCGGACTAATGTATTGCTGTATATGAGAATTCATAAATCCAAGTTACACACATTAAGCCGCATGCTCCTCGCAACGATCCGTTAATCCCCCACTCGCTGGACCATATGCTTTGATGATTTTTCAAGTAAATATTTCAAATTAGTATAAATATTAATACATATTTTATATTTTAGTTATTTCTAAATACAATATCTCCTTATGATACTCCATTACATCTGAAACCCTATCTAATTTCATATCATTTCATGATGTTTTAATTGAATATTTGAAAATGGTTTATATAGTTACACTTATCATATATTTTAATTACGTAGAACTAGATCATCTCTTCTAGATAAAAATAAATATCTATATATTATATAAGTCGATCATTTATTTGCATCGTTCGAGTTCGCTTTCTTTCCATCGAGGCTTGCAAATCCCTCTTCGTTATTCTTGTAATTCGTACTTTAGAAGTTATGTAGTACGTATTGATGGTCCAACGCTGAAAATATCTCAAACACTTCTGCTATACTCAACTTAGCGTATATGCAACCTCCTATCAACATTATGTCTATTTTTTATTTGTTTCGGTTCTTAAAGTATGTATAGCCTTCTTTCGGATTGGTCGCGATTAGATCGTTTCTTAGAGACATTTTGATGATCTTTTCCTCTCTATGATTGCTCGTCTTACTACCCCAGATTACCGATTTTTCGTTCAGGTCACCCTTGATTATTATTCTGCTTGCTTTCTCTCCCTTTTCTACGTTATCCTCAGCTTTGTTTATATATTCTTCGATTTCTTTCCGTTCCTGTTAAGCGAGAAGTAGCAGCTTATAGCTTTTGTTCCTTCGACCATTGCATGAACGATTCCGGTCGAGGAATATGTGGTGCCATATGTGAAACAGTTTCGATTAACACCGGTTATCCATATCGCAGCGTCACCGTTCTCGTCTCGCAGTCAGTATTCTTCCATCCTGTGTGCTTCCGATATTATTACCACGTCTGTCTCTTGAATCATTCGCATTTGCTGCATGATATTTCGCGAGATTCGGCATCTGTTCAGATAGATTTGTAGGACTTTCAATTCCATATTCGTTTCTCGTTCTTCTCTATCAACGCCTTTCTGTAGGCCGGACAGTTAAAACTCCGGTAACGTGTCTGATGTACGGATTCCTTCTTCCTGCCTCGCTGCAGATGATACATTTCGGTTTATTCACGATGCAACCGATCATCGTATAAATCTGAGATGCGCATCTTCTGCAGATCCCCTTATTATCTTTGACTTCTTCGGAATTTCTGCCGATATGTCCCAGTTTATGGCATTTGAAGTATCTCTCTATTCTCGGTAGCACTTTGCAGAGACAAGGTGTTAATGGTATTCTGCGTCGTTTGACCTTTTCCAGCTCTTTACTATATTCCTGTCCAAATTCAGCTAACGCGACTCGATTGACTCTCTACGTTTGTTTTAACAACTTGACGTTTATACCGCTATCCTTTCCTTCGATTATTTTCAATGTTCGTCTTATGTAATCATTAATTTCTTCTCTGGTCACCTAACGGGTATATGTCCCTTAGTTGGAGCATTATACTCCCACTTGTACGTTTTTCTTCGAATTCTTCTTCTAGAGTTCCTTTTATCTCCTTTATTATGTTCTCTATACCTGTTTTTTTGTTAAATTATAGGATTATATATTCCGCTCTCGATTTTCTTGCATCATCTTTTCGTATTTCTGTCGTTTCTCCTGCTTTTCCTCATCCCGTTGTTTGTCCTTGAATGCTTACCGCTCCTTTAATTGCTTCAATTTTCCCTGTACCGTTCGCCACTAGTTCGATCAAGTGTTCGATCTCAGTTTTTTTTTTATATACCTGATGCTTCCCATTAACGTTTTCTAATATGTCATTACCTTCGTCGTATCCTCGCTCATAATATCTATCATTACGTCTGATGTGCGGTTTCCTATTCTTCTATTTCAAAGTAAGGATGTAATTCTTATCGGTAGCATTTCCATTATCCTGCCCTTTTTTTTTGGTTCCCTTACTTCGGTTCCTGATGATTTTCCTTTCGTGCCTGTGTCTTCCGAGGCTTTCTTTTTCTCCTTTATATTTTCCTATCCTTTGGTGTCATCAACAGGGAACTCCGAACTGCCTGCCCAACAATTAATTTTCTGCCAGGACCCGATGGGGCTGATTCCGAATCGCGAACCAGCAGCACCTTTCAGTAGCATATGCACAGCAGCCTCGCTCATGCCGGTGGTGGGGGTTAGGGGGGGGCTGTAGCCCCCCCCCCCCCTCCATCCTACTGCCTGCACTGATGCGGGTAAGGAATGCAGAGCCACTTGAACCGCGACCAGCATCTATCTTATACTCTAACCGATTCGAAGTCGCGTTTTCCATTAAGCTTGCCGGAATCAATGATATTGATTCGTTCAGTCTAAAGTATTATTTTCTTTTTAAGTTTTTCGATATTTTTATTTTCTCCCACGATATCGTCTATTTCGTTGTACCTTGCCCGGACGGTATGGTATACAATCTGTTGTTTGATATTTGTAGGATTTCCTCTTAGTAAATGCAATGTTTCCACAGATCTTCTTTTTCTTTCTCTTTAGTTACGTTGTTGTTATTTTATGTTCTCTCTCCTCCACATTTCCTCTCTGCACCATCCCGGACCCGGCGTTGTACGATTACTTGTCTGATTTGTATATGTCACATATTGGAGAATATTTCCGCTTATTCTTTGTATTTTTCGAATTACGTTTTGGTTAGGTGTATATTGGATATGCGTCGAAATATCTGATTTCCGTACGATTTGTTAGAAAAGTTTTATTCTTTTCGGACTGTTTGTTTTCATTTAGCCGAAGACGTTCCTGTATTCAATGCGGACCCACTCCGATTGAACCCGCAGATTATTATATTATATTACGTGAATAAACGTTCAATCGGAGCGGATCTGCCATTCCGTAACTGCGGAAGTCTTACTGCATAGCCTCTTCCCTGGGAATGTTGCGGAGGCTGCTTCCGTCCCGAGATGGAACTGTGATTGTGTTAGAATTAGTTACGTTACGCTAGGTTAGGTTAGGTTGAAATATGTTTGGGACTGTTTGTAGGTTGCTCGATTATGTTGGGTTAGATTTAAGAAAGTGTAGGTTCGATTTGTTTATGTTTAAGGAAGGTAATGTTAGATTGTGTTAGGTTGAGTTATGTGTTGAGTTATGTGAGTATTTTAGTGCAGGCAGGGTAAGTCACATTAGGTGTAACTGAGGTTAGCTTGGTTTAAATTAAGTTTAGAGGAAGTTAGATTAAGTTAAGCCAAGTAAGAGATGGATTACCAATAGCTGGCAATGCCATTGTTCGATAGTTCTTGAATTCCCGACTATTGGCAATACCAGCCCTTATTATATCATAAGTTATCGACCGCAGTCATTACCTACTATCGATATATCGTAAGTTTCCGACCGCAGGGAACACCAATCTTTGATAAGTCTTGAGTTACCTACTATTGGTTGCACCAGCTATATGTGTAAGCATGCGCTATCGGCTGTTGGTAACACCAGTCGTCGACAATTTATGGATCATTAAGCACAAGCAGCACTACCCGTCGGTCGATTGTGAGTAACCGACCACCAGCAGCACCATCCATCGGTAACTTATAAGTTATTCTTAATGGGAACATTCAACCGTAGGCATGTATTGACTCGTTTCGCCATCTCTTCAATCTGTGCTGAAACAGAATTGCGAACAGCTTGAGCAGTTTTCACAGAGATGACTCCACCGGTCTGACAACAACGAACGCCACATATAGGTTCTCACAAAACCATTTGCCACACAACTCAGTGCTGAAAGGGTTAATGCTGTTAGCGCTATTTCTTTAACCAGGCATAGAATCCATTGGTATGAAAAATTATGATCTTGTGAATAATATTAAGGTATGCTTACCATATTCAATGAAAGGCACAGATCCTCATATAGTAAATATCAGCCCATCACTAAGTGTAAAAATTAAACGAATATGGTTTCAAACTCGTGTCGATTATATAATATCCAAGTTTGGAATGTTAATGTGTGCTCTTGGAAGGACCGATGAATCATGGTATTGCTGTGAATGCACTCTTGTCAAAGACTGCAGTAACTTATATATATTTCTAATTTCATTGTTAAGAAAAATAATTCTCTCAATTTGAGATTGCCTTACGCACGCGTTGCTTCAGGTATACATATGGCTGCAATAGAGATGTTCGTTGGTTCAGAATAACAAAATTATAGTGGGAAGCTGGAAATAATGTGTGATGCAATGTACGCTTTTATTTTGCAAAGACAGTAAATCTGTTACTAATCAGTCTTTAATCGATGAGGCAATATTAAAAAAACTGAAGGAAAGTCTGATTTTACCCATTATGCGTATAATCCAGGTGTGAATAATTAACTAAAGGTTTCAATTAATACATGAATGTATAATTTATATTTTAGTAAACATATCAATTTATTTTACAGAATATAAATATTATTGATGAGATAACTTGTTGCCTGATTCCTTCCTAGAGAAGAATTTGGAACGTATAGATTTGAATAATTATATATGACAATTGAAAAGAACGAACAAATTATACAGATAAATCAGAGGAAAAGATCATGCAAATGTTAATTGTCATCCAAGCTAATTTGAACAGATAGTTTGTTAACAAAAGTGTAAGCTCAAATACTGTATTGTTCATTATGGTAAAAGAAAATTTATTAGTCCTCGTACATTACAGCTTCTCATAGACCAGTCTGATTAATCGCCCAAGCAACCATAATTCAAGAGTTAATTAACATCACTTTTGCAAAATTCACAATATGTAAATTTCGTAAATTTTAAAGGTGACAAAGTTGGTACACGGTTTTTGGATTTTAAAAATAGTAAAGAGGTGCGGCAGCGAGAGGACAACCTAGTCAACCACTAGGTATAACATTAGTAATAGATTCCCAAAATTTTCTCGCAATGCTTTCTCATAAAAAAAATACATTTTTTACGTTTCAATTAATTAGAAATGCAAAATAATTTTACTAATAACATAATAATATATATCTTTCGGAGAATTAAAACTTGCATGGACAAAGCTGTAATGGGAAAGTTGAAAATTTGCGGTGTTCTACGAAAAGCAATGAAACTAGAGAAACTAATGGTCAATTTAAAGTCGAAACTTACTTTGAAAAATTAAATACCGTCTTCTTAAAAAGAACCAACATATTAACTAATTAAGGAAAAATTATTCCTACTTCTAAAAATTTTGTTACTTTTTGTAAAATTTTAATATGATAATATAAAATATTAAAAATATTGAAAAAACTAAAGTAAAATATATTTTTATATATTATTGTAATATATTTTGTAACGCTAAATGATAAAAATTAAATAAATTACGTTTGAATATATTTATTTATTATATTATTATTATGTTATTTATTATATTATGTTACTCACATTTAATATTTTCTTTGGAAACAATGAGCAAAGATATAAAGTACTTTGTTATTATAGTTCTGGCTGCTTCACAAGTTCCGAAAATGATAAAATAGACCAAAATCAGCAAAAAGTTTAATGTTTCATCATTATTTTGTAGTTGAAAGATTATTAAGCTTTATGCCTGGTTGGATGCTTATATATAAGTATAACTACCAGAATGAAATGGGATTGCAAAGTGATATTTACACACCTGCGTGCTGCAATTTTGACTTATTCAAATTTCTGATAAAAGCATATAAATGATTATAACCAAAATATCAATTACAAATGGAATTCTACAGTTTATCCATGTAATAGTCCTTTCTTTTTGTACGCATCCTCCAATACATACACAGTATCTTTAAGCTTGGTGGATTTCGTATGAGCGTGTGCGTTTGTGTGTGTGCGCGCGCGCAGGTGTGTGTGGTAGCAGTTGCAGAAATACCACATAGTAGGTTTCATAGTTTCGATTCTAGTAAATCGAGTAAAATGGCATAAAATTTTTTGTAGAATATCAAGGGGATGTGAAGCTGCTGTCGCACAGCATACAGCATTTTTCACTGGAAGAATTCTTCTTCCAATGTGTCGACTCCAGATTTATTAGAATTGTTCTCGTTTAGAAATTTAAAACCGAATGACATATCCCTTAACACAGCACGCCGGTAACCACGATACACAACAGATCCAATGTTCCTTTATCTGAGATTAAGGCCTGCTTTCTTTGTTTCCAAACTTCTTTACATTGCGTTACATTCTTAAGACTCTTTGTAAGTTACAAAGAACAGGAACGCTACATGGATTATAAAAGTGTAACAGTCTAATTTATATAATCTTGAACATTTTAAATCCGTTTACGTTGATTTGCTTGTTGTATATGTTTATCACCTGGCGCTGAACCAACTACTATTGCCATCATTTATTTCTAAAATTTCGAAAATCCACCAGATCTAACGAAACCTTGCTTAGATTGCAAATATGTTTTTACTGTATCCAGCAGAAATGAAATTACATTGGCAGAAGTACCAGCTAGTTCTCCAAGCCTATTTGAAACAACATTAAACCACCTTGTTAAACAATAATATATTAAATGTGAATTGGACTTTTAAATTTGAATTTATAAACAGCTAACAAATAAATATGTTTTTCTTACTATTCATATCATTATACTTTCAGTGATTTATTATGTGCTGTGATTTGATATATTAACTGCTTGATTATATTTTACAACGAACCTTGCATACCAAACATTGCTTTTACTCCTTATAAGAGTGGATAATCCTTCGTTTTATATTCTTATATCGCATTGGTTATAAAAGTATATAATATTGTATTTATGCAGTCACGTATAATTATGTACATACAAATTCGCGATTAAGTAGCTATATGTTGAAATTCAATTCCGAATAATGCTCTAAAAAGCATCCCAGATAACAAAGGTAAGATGGCGGCGACACCACACCGGCACTATATTGCCACTTCTGAGGAGTGTCAGCTGATCCGTAGCCATCTATGGCTGGATTCGCTAGCTAAAATGTCAGAACGTGTTACCAGCATTTCTAAACAAGCATAACACGCTGCGTGAATCACGCAGCACCAGAACCATCATGACACGCGTGTCATCGCTCAATTCATGAATCTTCTCTGCAATGACGTTACGCCATATTTGGTAACGGAGAACCTCTGCTTTCATACAAATTAGAACCGTTAGATGTCAGTAGATGTACAACATATGAGTATTGATATATATTTTGATGGTCGTTGTCGTATATGTACAGTTATTGAGAGAGTCGTATATATTTCTTTCAAACCGTCATAAATTAAAAATATAATTTATAAGAACAATATTACTTACAAAATACAAATTCATGCTGTTACGTCCCTAACTTCGCCTTGTGTAATTTCAAGGAAGTGTGGGATTTGTATTCTTTTGATATGTAGACGAGATATACATAACGCGTTGCATTGAATATTACATCTTATCGAGACACATAGAAATGAGATGCGATATCGCGTTTTATGAAGAATTAGAGCTCTATTGCTTCGATACGTAGATATCTAGAAACGCTATTCCGACGCAAGGAGGTGTGGCATTTACATTCTTTTGAAGTATAAGCGGAATATACATAACGCATTTTATTGAATGTTATAACTTATCATGAGACACAGAAATGAGAAGAGATATCGCGTTTTTTGAAGAATTAGGAATCTATTGCTTCTCTACGTAGACACCTAGAAGCGCTATTTCATTGCAAGGAAGAGTGGGCTTTACATTCCTTTGACGTGTTTACGAGATACACATAACGAGCTGCATTGATATTACATCTTATCATGAGACACAAAAATGAAATGCGATATCGCGCTTTACGAAGCATTAGAACTCTGCAGCTTCGATACGTAGACATCTAGAAACGTTGTTATGTAGTATAGAAGTGTGGGATTTACAATCTTTTGAACTGTAGACGAGATATACACAACGCGTTGCATTGAATATTACACATTATCATGAGACATACGAATGAGATGCGATAACGCGTTTTCTGAAGCATTAGAACTCTATAGCTTCGATACGTAGACATATAGAAACGCTATTCCGTAGCAAGGAAGAGTTGCATTATATTCTTTTGAAGTATCGATGAGATATACATAACGCGCTGCATTGAGTATTACATCTTATCATGAGACATTGAAATGAGATGCAACATCGCGTTTTATAAAGGGATAGAACTCTATTGCATCGATACGCATACATCTAGAAACGCTATTACGTCGCAAGGAAGTGTGGGATGTACATTCTTTTGGCTTGCTGACGAGATATACATAACGCTTTGCATTGTGTATTACATCTTATCGTGAGGCATAGAAATGAGATGCGATATCGCGTTCTATGAAGCAATAGAACTCTATTGCTTCGATTCTTAAACATCTAGAAACGCCATTCTTTGCAAGAATGAGTGGGATTTACAATCTCTTGACGTTTTGGCAAGATATACATAACACACTGCATTGATATTACATCTTATCGTGAAACATAGGAATGAGATGCCATATCGCGTTCTATAAAGTGCTAGAACTCTATTGCTTCGATACGAAGACATCTAGAAACGCTATTCTGTCATAAGAATGTGTGGGATTTATATTCTCTTGATGCCTTGACGAGGTATACATAACACGCTGCATTGATATGACATCTTATCATGAGACATTGATGTGTGGTGCGATATCACGTTTTATGAGGCATTAGATCTCTATTGCTTCGAAACGTAGACATATGGAAACGCTATTCCCTAACATGGAAGAGTGGCATTTACATTCTCTTGAAGTATTGACGAGACATACATAACGCGTTGCATTGATTTACATGTTATCATGAACCATAGAAATGGGACGCGATTTCGCGTTTTACGAAGAATTGGAACTTTACTGCTTCGATGCGCTGACATCTAAAAGCGCTATTCTGTAGAATGGTAATATGACATTTACTTTCTTCTGAAGTGTGGACGAGATACACATAACGCGATGCTTTGATATTACATCTTATCATGAGTCATAGAAATGAGACGCGATATCCCGTTTTATGATGCATTAGAACTCTATTGCTTCGATGCGTTGTCATCTAGAAACGCTATTCCGTAGCTAGGAAGTGTGGCATCTTCATTGTTTTGAAGTGTGGACGAGATATACATAACGCCTTGCATTGAATATTACATCTTATCATGAAACATAGAAAGGCAATGCGACATCGCGTTTTATGAAGCACTAGAAATCCATTCCTTCGATACGCAGACATCTAGAAACTCTATTCCGTCGCAAGGAAGTGTGGCATTTACATTCTTTTGAGGTGTAGACGAGATACACATAACGCTTTGCATTGAATGTTGCATCTTATCACCAGACATAGAAATTAGATGCGATATCGCGTTTTATAAAATGTTACAACCCTATTGTCTCGATACGTGGGCATCTAGAAACGCTGTTCCGTTGCAAGGAAGAATTGCGTTTGTATTATATTGAGGTTTAGACGTGATATACATAACGCGTTGCACTGATTATTACATGTTATAACGAGACATAGAAGTGAGATGCGATATCTCGTTTTATGAAGGATTAAAACCCTACTTCTTCGATACGTAGACTTCTAGAAACGCTATTCCGCAGCAGGGAAGTGTGGTATTTACTTTCTTTAGAAGTGTTGACGAGATATACATAACGCGTTGCATTGAATGATACGTCTTATTATGAGAAATTGAAATGGCCCACAGGCCTTAGATTCTTTTGGAGTGTTGACGAGATGTACATGACGCGTTGCATTGAATTACATCTTATTATGTTACATAGAAATGAGATGCAATATCGCCTTCTATGAAGAATTAGAACTCTAATGATTCGATCCGTGGACATCTAGAAACGCTATACCGTTGGAAGGATGTGTGGGATTTACATTCTTTTAACGTGGTGGCGAGATATAGTTAACGCGTTGCCATTAACTACATCTTATCATGAAACATAGAAGTGACATGCTATGTCGTGTTTTACGAAGCATTAGAACACCTTTGCTTCGACATGTAAACATCTAGAAGCGCTATTCCGTAGCATGGAAGTGTGGGATTTATATTCTTTTGAAGTGTAGACGAGATATACAAAACGCGTTGCATTGAAGATTACATCTTACCATGAGATATAGTATTAACAAGCGATATAGCTTTCTATGAGGCATTAGAACTCGATTGCTCCGATATGTAAACATCTAGAAACGCTGTTCCGTAGTAAGGAAGTGTGGCATTTACATTCTATTGAACTGTATACGTTGCAGGGCCAGAGGATGACGTGTCTGCAACCAACAACACCATGCGAATCTGCACGAGGACCACCAACCGGAAAATGCATGACTGCAACGGAAATTCGAAAAGCTCGTACCAAGTTTCACGGTCTTAGTCATCAACAGTCATACAACGGAGCTGATGGCCACCGCGATCGTCCGCGATAGCGATCGCGACCAGAAGCCAATCGAGTGTAGAACGTTGAGCGTCACCTGTTCGAGTGCAAACTTCATTACAGACGACCTGGCAATGAAGCTTGGACTTCCCACGAAAAATAACAAGACAGCTATCGAAGCGTTGAACCAATTACACGAGTTCGCGAATAAATTGCCTCAACGACGATCAAATCGCGGTTATAGGACTTCGCGCGGAAGCTCACATTCTTTACGATACGGCGAATCGCTGGACCGATACCGGAAGAGCAAATCGATCAGGCGAAGACTCCGATTCCGGCAAACGTAAAACTAGCAGATTCACAATTTCATCGACCGGCAAATGTGGATATGTTAATCGGCACCGGTCCCGCTTTATCGTCCCTTAGCATCGGCCAGTACAAACTTTCTCCTCGCAACGATCCTAAGTTATTTCTCCAAAAGACGCAATTTGGATGGATCATCGGGGGGAGCGTCTCCACATCGGCGTCGTGGAGAAAACATCAAACATTCGTTACAACCCTGAATTTCGAACTTCAAAAATTCTGGGAGCTAGAAGAGGATTCACACGTACGACACCTATTTTCCGCGGATCAGGAATGCGAGCAGCATTTTCACGACCATGTTAAATGGACACGAACCGGTCGTTACATTGTCGCACTGCCGTTCAATGAAAAGAAGATGCAGTGAGGCGAAACTCGGTCGCACGCCTTCAGCCGTCTTCTTTCGCTCGAACGAAAATTCATGAAAGATCCAGAGCTGAAACGAGAATACTCTGCCGTCATCGAGGAGTATCTCGGATGGGACACATGAGCCAGGTAGAACCACGCGATTCGGATGGCTTCTACCACACCCACCATGCCGTCATCAAACTATCCAGCTCAACAACGAAGGTTCGTGTCGTCTTCGATGGATCTGCAAGATTGAGCAGTGGACTGTCATTGAACGGCACGCTTTTAGCAGGACCAATGATACAGGACGACATATTCGCTCTTCTCATAAGGTTCCGTCAACACACCTATGTCTTAACCGAAGACATCGGGAAGATGTATCGGTAGTTCCTCGTAAGATCGGAAGACCGCCGATACCAGCCGATATTATGGCAAAGTAACAACGGAAAGGTGAAAACGTACGAGCTGAACACGGTCACGTTCGGACTACCTTCAGCGCCTTTCTTCGCCATCAGGTGCATTCATCAGCTAGCGGACGACGAAAAAGTGAATGCTCCTTTCGCATCGACCGTGCTCCAGCGAGATCTATACGTCGACAGCACAGATAATTACGAAGACGCTAGACAACTACGGGACCAGGTAGTCAAGCTACTTAACCGCGGCAGCATCCACATTCAACAATGGGTCTCGAACGAAACGAAACTTTTAGCAGGACTTCCGGAAAGCGAAATTCACCCAAAGTATTTTGGAGACGCCACCATGAAAACTCTCGGCGTCTCGTGGCACGCGCAGAACAACCGAATCATCTATTCCGTGGATCCAAACATCGATACGAGGATCACCAAACGCACGATCTTATCCACCATAGCAAAAATATTCGACCCGTTAGGTTTACTGGCGCCAGTAATAATAACGGGAAAAATATTTATGCAACACCTATGGAAACTACAATTGGTCTGGGACGAATCGCTACCAACAATCCTCCATACAGAATGGTCCACGTACGTGAAGGAATTCCAGTTACATAACGAAACATTCTTCGAGTGACACGTATGCCAATAGAAGGTGCGAGGAGTGGAATTACACGGTTTCTGCGACGCGAGCGAACGAGCATACGGAGCGTGCGTGTATGTACGGTCAGTCCACAATCGCGGACGAATTAAAACGGGACTATTATGCGCGAAATTTTGGTTCGCACTAGTAAAAGTTGTCAGCCTCGCACGTCTCGAACTTTGCGGTGCTACTGACGTCAATATTTTCTAACGTCCGAGATAGTAATGCACGCCGATTCGACTCGATTAACTTCTGGACGGATTCCACGATAGTTTTAAATTGGCTGCAACGCGAACCAGCCACGCTAAGAACATTCGTGGCAAGTAGAGTGGCCGAAATCCAAGCGAAGACCGATAGCGGCACGTCAGGTCAAACGACAATCCAGCGGACCTCATATAGAGAGGACAAACACTGGCGGAATTCTTGAAGCCCTCCATCTGGCGTCATGGACCATCGTGGTTTGCCGACGATAACAGGGATTGACCGAAATCTACGTTCAACCTCGTTTCGGAAATACCCGATATTCGTGCCCATACATGCTTGGCAACGACCATCCGTAGCAACGAAATACTCGGCCGCTATTCAGACATCGCGAAATTGAGGAGGATCGTCGCGTATTGCCTCCGATTTCGCAAGAATCATTGTAACGCAGGACCTCTAACCGTACGAGAGGTCCACGACGCTAATGATCGGATCTTGAAGCTCGTGCAGGCCTCCGCGTTCGAAAAAGAGATCCGAAATTTGAAGAACGGTACAGAGCTGCATCCAAAGAGTAACCGGCTCTCGCTGTAGCCATTCTTACACGAAACGGGAATTCTACGGGTAGGCGGTCGACTACAAAACGCAAACATTCCCTTCGGACAGAAACATCCGAATCTGCTTCCAAAATAACATCACATCACCGATCTGATCATTCGTCACACGCATTTAGAGGGACATCATTCGGGTATCAATACCACGCTGGCGACACTAAAGCAGAGGTGTTGGCCCATTGATGGTAAAAAGTCCATCAGGTGCTTCCGCGTAAAACCACCGGCCGTGAATTACGTAATGAGCACTCTACCTGCGGCACGCGAATCCGAATGCCAACCCTTTTATAACTGCAGAACAGATTATTGCGGTCCTTTTTATATCGAGGAAAAACGTTTCCGAAATTGTGCGCGAGTAAAAATCTATGTAGCAGTGTTTGAGTGCTTTGCAACGAGAGCGGTCCATCTTGAGGTCGTCGGTGACATGACTACCGTAGCGATCATCGCGGCATTGAAACGGTTCATCAGTCGTAGGAGCATCTGTCGGAACATTCATTCCGACAACGGGACAAAATTTCGTTGGAGTGAATAACGAATTAAGCGCACTGTACCTAAAACTGCAAACAGACGATAAGGTAACACACTTCCTCACGGGCAAGGAAATATCGTGGCCAGCTCTTTCTCCCAATTT
The DNA here is from genome assembly GCF_050948175.1 of Xylocopa sonorina. Lineage (NCBI taxonomy): Eukaryota > Metazoa > Arthropoda > Insecta > Hymenoptera > Apidae > Xylocopa > Xylocopa sonorina. The sequence goes on along the minus strand of NW_027490397.1, from coordinate 179,454 downwards.
CGGCGGCCTTGGGGAGGCAGCTGTCAAATCCTTCAAACACCACGTCAAACGAGTCGTAGAGGAAAAACTCTTTACGTTCGTACAGTTCAACACGTTCGCGATCGAAATCGAAGCGATCCTAAACTCCTGCCCGCTTACTACATTATCATCCGATCCTAATGGTCCATCAGCTCTAACTCCGGCCCACTGATCGGCACGTCGTTAACGAGTTTGCCCGAGACTGATTTCAGCGATACTCCTCGTAACCGATTGTCACACTGGCCACACATCCAGAACGTTCAGCAGGATTATCCACCATCTGAACGAGCGAAAAAAATGGACAAAGGGCTACCACGAGATCAAGAAAGGAACCCTCGTAGTCTTAAGGGATGACTACCTTCCGCCTTTGCAGTGGCACCGCGGTCGAAACGAAGAGGTGCACCCAGGTCCAGATAAGATCATCCGCGCGGCCACCGTACGGACCAGTCACGAGGTCTACAAACGCAACGTCAAGCAGCTAGCGAAGTTGCCCACATCCGAGGCGACAGTGTGAACCATCGACGTCGCGGCGATATTCAGATCAATTCGATCTAGATTGATCGACACCGTCTTTCAACCGGGGGAACATGGTTCGATCGACGGAACCAATAAAACGTGGGATCTTCGAAGACTTCATTTATTACACGTTTGTGACGAAAAGGCTATTTTTGAGAATAAGACGTTTTAAGTAATTTCGTAAATATACATATTACTGCGATATGTAGACATCTAGAAACGCTATTCCCTAGACACGAAGTGTGAGATTCACATTCCTTCGAAGTGTAGGCGAGATATACATAACACGTTGCATTGAATATTACATCTTACCATGAGACATAGAAATGAGATGTCATATCGTGTTTTATGAAGAAATAGAACTGTATTGCTCCGATACGTAGACATATCGGAACGCTATTCCGTCGCAAGGAAGTGTGGGATTTACACTTTTTTGAAACGTTGACGAGATATACATAACGCGTTCCATTAAATATTACATCTTATCATGAAACATAGAAATGAGAGGCGATGTAGCGTTTTAAGAACGTTAGATGTCTATTGCTTCGAAACGTAGAGATCTGGAAACGCATTTCCTAGAAATGAAGTGTGGCATTCACATTTTTTTAAATTGTAGACCAGGTATTCAATACACTTCGCAACGAATACTATATCCTGTCACGAAACATAGAAATGTGAAGAGATATCGCGTTTTAAGAAACATTGCAATTCTATTGCTTCGATACGTAGATATCTGGAAACATTATGTCCTAGCAAGGAAGTGTGTCATTTACATTCTATTGAAGTTCAGACGAGGTATACATAACACTTCGCAATGAATATTATATTTTATCATGAAACATAGAAATGAGATGCGATATCGCGATTTAAGAAGCATTGGAACTCTATTGCTACGATACGTAGACATCTGCAATCGCTATTTCCTTGCAAGGAAGTGTCGCATTTACATTCTTTTGAAGCGAATACGAGGTATACATGACACATCGCAATGAATATTATATCATCATGAAACATAGAAGTGAGGTGCGGTATTGCGTCTTAAGAAGCATTAGAACTCTATTGCCACGATAAGTAGACATATGCAAACGCTATTTCCTAGCAAGTAATTGTCGCATTTCCATTCTTTTGAAGAGAATACTAGGTTTACATGACACTTCGCAATGAATATTATATCATCATGAAACATAGAAGTGAGGTGCGCTATTGCATTTTAAGAAGCATTGGAACACTATTGCTACGATAAGTAGACATCTGGAAACGCTATTTCCTTGCAAGGACGTGTCGCATTTACATTCTTTTGAAGCGAATACGAGGTATACATGACACTTCGCAATGAATATTATATCTTGTCATGAGACATAGAAATGAGATGCGATATGGCGTTTTAAGATGCATTAGAACACTATTGCTTCGATACGTAGACATCTGCAAACAAAATTTCCCGGCAAGGAAGTGGCGCATTTACATTCTTTTGAAGTGTAGACGAGGAATACATAACACTTCGCAATAATGAATATTATATCTTATCATGAAACATAGAAATGCGATGCGATATCCCGATTTAAGAAGCATTAGAACTCTATTGCTCCGATACGTAGACATCTGCAAACGCTACTACCTAGCAATGATGTGTCGCACGTACATTCCTCTGAAGTGAGCACGAGGTATGCATGACACTTCGCAATGGATATTATATCTTATCATGAATCATAGGAATGAGATGCGATATCTCGTTTTAAGAAGCATTAGAACTCTATTGCTTCGAAATATAGACATATGCAAACGCTATTTCCTAGCATGGAAATGTCGCATTTACATTCATTTGAAATGAATACGAGGTGTACATAACACGGCACAATGAATATTATATCTTATTGTGAAACATAGAATTGAGATGCGACATCGCGATTTAAGAAGCATTAGATCTCTATTGCTCCGATACGTAGACATCTGCAATCGCTACTTTCTAGCAATGAAGTGTCGCAATTTACATTCTTTTGAAGTGAATACGAGGTATACATGACACTTCGCAATGAATATTATATCTTATCATGAAACATAGAAATGAGATGCGATATCTCGTTTTAAGAAGCGTTGGAAATCTATTGCTCCGATACGTAGATATCTGCAAACGCTATTTCCTAGCAAGGAAGTGTCGCATTTACATTCGTTTGAAGTGAATACGGGGTACACATGACACTTTGCAATGAATATTATATCTTATCATGAAACATAGAAATGAGTTGCGATATCGCGATTTAAGAAGCATTAGATCTCTATTGCTTCGACACGGAGACATCTGCAAACGCGATTTCCCAGCAAGGAAGTGTCGTATTTACATTCTGTTGAAGTGAATACGGGGTATACATAACACTGAACAATGAATATTATATCCTATCATGAAACATAGAAATGAGATGCGATGTCGCGATTTAAAATGCATTATAACTCTATTGCTACGATTCGTAGACATCTGCAAACGCTATTTCCTAGCAAGGAAGTGTCGTATTTACATTCTTTTGAATTGGTCACGGGGTATACATAACACTGCACAGTGAATATTATATCTTATCATGAAACATAGAAATGAGATGTTACATGACGATTTAAGAAGCATTAGAACTCTATTGCTTCGATACGTAGACATCTGCAATCGCTATTTCCTAGCAAGGAAGTGTCGTATTTATATTCTTTTGATGTGAATACGGGGTATACATAACACTGCACAATGAATATTATATGTTATCATGAAACATTGAAATGAGATGCGATATCGCGATTTAAGAAGCATCAGAGCCCTATTGTTTCTATACGTAGACATCTGGAAACGCTATTTCCTAGCAAGGAAGTGTCGCATTTACATTCTTTTGAAGTGAATACTAGTTATACATGACACTTCGCAATGAATATTATATCTCATCATGACACACAGATATGAGATGCGATATCGCGATATAAGAAGCATTAGAACTCTATTGCTACGATACGTAGACATCTGCAAACGCTATTTCCTAGCATGGAAGTGTCGCATTTACATTCTTTTGAAGTGAATACAAGGTATACATAACACACCACAATGAATATTATATCCTGTCATGATACATAGGAATCAGATGCGATATCGCGATAGAAGAAGCATTAGAACTCTATTGCTTCGATACGGAGACATCTGCAAACGCTATTTCCTAGCAAGGAATTGTCGCTTTTACATTCTTTTGAAGTGAATACGGGGAATACCTGACACTTCAGAATGAATATTATATCTTATCATGAAACGTAGAAATGAGATGCGATATCGAGTTTTGAGAAGCATTAGAACTCTATTGCTACGATACGTAGACATCTGCAAACGCTATTTCCTAGCAAGGAAGTGCCGCATTTTCATACTTTTGAAGTGAATACGAGGTATACATAACACTCCCCAATGAATATTATATCTTATCATGAAATATAGAAATGAAATGCGGTATCGCATTTTAAGAAGTATTAGAACCCTATTGCTACGATACGTGGCCATCTGCAAACGCCATTTCCAAGCAAGGAAGTGTCGCATTTACATTCTTAGGAAGTGTAGACGAGGTATACATAACACTCCACAATGAATATTGTATCTTATCATGAAACGTAGAAATGAGATGCCATATCGCGATTTAAGATGCATTGGAACTCTATTGTTCCGATACGTAGACATCTGCAAACGCTATTTCCTAGCAAGGAAGTGTCGCATTTACATTCATTTGAAGTGAATACGAGGTATACATGACACTTCGCAATGAATATTATATCTTATCATGAAACATCGAAATGTGATGCGATATCGCGTTTTAACAAACTTTAGATCTCTATTGCTACGATGCGTGGACATCTGCAAATGCTATTTCCTAGCAAGGTAGTATCGCATTTTCATTCTTTTGAAGTGTATGCGATCTATATATGACACTTCGCAATGAATATTATGTCTTATAATGAAACATGGAAGTGCGATTCGATATCGCGTCATAAGAAGCATTAGAAATCTATTGCTACAATACATAAACATCTGCAAACACTATTTAATAGCAAGGAAGTGTCGCGTTTACATTCTCTTGAAGTGTAGACGAGATATACATAACACTGCACAATGAATATTATATCTTATCATGAAACGTAGAAGTGAGGTGCGATATCGCGATTTAAGAAGCATTAGAACACTATTGCTTCGATGCGTAGACATTTGCAAACGCTATTTCCTGGAAGGGTAGTGTCGCGTTTACATTTTTTGAAGTGAATAGGAGGTATACATAACAGTTCGCAATGAATATTATATCTTATCATGAAACATAGAAATGAGATGCGATATCTCGTTTTGAGAAGCATTAGAACTCCATTGCTACGATACGTAGACATCTGCAAACGCTATTTCCTAGCATGGAAGTGTCGCATTTACATTCTTTTTAAGTGAATACGAGGTATACATAACACTAAACAATGAATATTATATCTTATCATGAAAAATAGATATGAGATGCCATATCGCGATTTAAAAAGCATTAGAACACTATTGCTACGATACGCAGACACCTGCAATCGCTATTTCCTTGCAAGGAAGTGTCGCATTTACATTCTTTTGAAGCGAATACGAGGTATACATGACACATCGCAATGAATATTATATCTTATCATGAAACATAGAAATGAGCTGCGATTTCGCGTTTTAAGTAGGATTAGAACTCTATTGCTTCGATACGTAGACATCTGCAAACAAAATTTCCCGGCAAGGAAGTGGCGCATTTACATTCTTTTGATGTTAATACGAGTTATACATGACACTTCGCAATGAACATTATATCTTATCACGAAACATTGAAATGGGATGCGATATCTCGTTTTAAGAAGCATTAGAACTCTATTGCTTCGATACGTAGATATCTGGAAACGCTATTTCCTAGCAAGGAAGTGTCGCATTTACATTCTTTTGTGGTGAATACGAGGTATACATGTGTCACGTCCCGTGGTGTGATTGTGCTCGATCCGATGGCACGATTCGTATCATTTCCCGTAAACCTACGCGAATTGCGACGGGGCCGGGTTCGTTGGCGGTCGGAACTCGATTTAACCAAAATTACGCCTTAAAATTTACCTTTCGTCGTCTTCTTTATGGTGTTTCGCATCTCGTTCCAGGTGTCTATGGCGCCGTGGATCCGTGACCGGAATAGCCGCGGCGTACTGCTGGATCAGCGGAGCGTCGACGGGAATGAGTCTCCAGGCAGGCGAGCTACGGCTGGATGAAACTGGAGCTGGAACCGTGTGATCGTGGATTCGATTTGGACGTACCGCTGCGAATACCTCCTTCGCAGGAACGGAAACGGCGTTGCAGACGTATGGATGTCCGGATGTACAACTCGCGTATTCACGAATGAGGCGGCGCAGATATTCTTTCCTCCCCGCGCGTCGTGTACGCCTTTTCGGTGGCTCGAGATTTATGAAGGGCGCTTGCACTATGACAGAATACGGTTCGGCCAAGCGATGGTGCGCTCTGGCTTACCGAGATCGATCCTTGTTCAAGATATCCTGGATACGATAGAAATGCAGAAAGAGCAGTCGAGCGTTGGAGCGCTCAAAGACCGTCCAGCGTACAGAACTGTCGCAGATGAATCGTGTGAATTAAATAGGAATCGCAAGCGTACACGTGGAATCGAATTTAAGGAACTTGTAATCGAATAAAGAGACTTAGATTTGGTAAAACAAGAGTATATCCTATAATATCACTATCCTCCTACAATATACTATGTTTAAGTTATCAACTAAAGAATTAATTTGAAATAGAAATAGAACTAAGTTACAATAAGGACTCCGCTAATGGAGATGCGATACAGTTGGCTGCATGAGAGCTGACAGCTCGTAGCAGAGGAGCGTATTGCTCGATTCGGATTTGAGATTAGAACTGTGTCCGAGATGGGACTCGATGGAATTGATCTCTCGGTGGCGCGTCCGCGACTTCCTCGGGTCGCGCGGCGCGCGAGTCGCTGGGTCCTTCGAGTGGGTCGTACGGTCGTAGTGGGGCGGCCGCTCGGCCCTCGCGATGGGGCGGCCGGTCGGAGTGGGGTGCGGCTCATGTTCAGCGTGAGCCGCGAGCGTCGAGTGCGCGCGGGCGCGCATCGCAGCTTATATTCTATATGTCTTAGAAATTATGACTGTACAAATATACGCTTATATCTAGGTGTGTGTTGGATTGTGTATGTACATGATTCGTGTACAGTGCTTAATCTAGAATCGCGTTGTATGAGAAATAAGCGTATGGTTGTGTGATCGCAGGTAATTGGGATTCGTACGTGAAGAGGAACTCCTCGTCCTCGTGGCGTTGTCTCCTCGTCTTGGGGCGTCGAATCGTCGTGCGGCCCGTGTACGGAGGATACGGATACCGGTGCTGGCGGAAGAGCGGTGCCCCGGTTATGGATGCTGCGGATGGTGGTTGGCGCCAGAGGGTGGAAGGCGGTGCGCCTGACGTCATAGAAGCATTAGAACTCAATTGCTACGATACGTAAACATCTGCAAACACTGTTTCCTAGCAAGGAAGTGTCGCATTTACCTACATTTGATGTGAATACGAGGGATACATAACACTGCGCAATGTGTATTATATCTTATCATGAAACATAGTAATGGGAAGCGATATCGCGTCTTAAGAAGCATTAGAACTCCATTGTTTCGATACGTAGACATCTGCCAACGCTATTTCCTAGCAAGGAAGTGTCGCATTTAGATTCTTTTGAGGTGAATACGAGGTATGCATGACACTTCGCAATGAATATTATATCTCATCATGAAACATAGAAATGGGATGCGATGTCTCGTTTTAAGAAGCATTAGAACTCTAATGCTTCGATACGTAGACATCTGTAAAAGGTATTACCTAGCAAGGAAGTGTCGCGTTTACATTCCTTTTAAGTGTAGACTAGATATACATAACCCTCCTCAATGAATATTATTTCTTGTCATGAAACATAGAAATGAGATGCGATATCGCGATTTAAGGAGGACGAGAACTCTATTGCATCGACACGTAGACATCTGCAAACGCTACTTCCTAGCAAGGAAGTGTCGCATTTACAATGATTTGAAGTGTATGCGAGGTGTACATGACACTTCGCAATTAATATTATATCTTATCATGAAACATAGATATGTGATGCGATATCGCGTTTTGAGAAGCACTAGAACTCTATTTTATCGATATGTTGACATCTGCAAACGCTACTTTCTAGCAAGAAAGTGCCGCATTTACATTCTTTTGAAGTGAATACGAAGTATACATAGCACTGCACAATGAGTATTACATCTGATAATAAAACATAGAAATGAGTTGCTATATCGCGTTTTATGAAGCATTAGAACTCAATTGCTTCTATACCTAGACATCTGGAAACACTATTTCCTAGCAAGGAAGTGTGGCATTAACATTCTTTTGAAGTGTTGATGAGGTATGCACAACACATCGCGATGACTATTATATCTTATCATGAAGCATAGGAATGAGTTGCAATACCGCGTTTCAAGATGCATTGAAACACTATTGCTTCGATACGAAGGCATCTGGAAATACTATTTCCTAGCAAGGAAGTGTTGCATTTATATTCTTTTGAATAGTAGATGAGGTATACATATCACTTCGCAATGAATATTATATCATATCATGAAACATTGAAATGAGATGCGATATCGCGTATTAAGATGCATTAGAACTCTATTGCTTCGATACGTAGACATCTGGAAACGCTATTTCCTAGCAAGGACGTGTGACATTTACATTCATTTGAAGTGTAGACGAAGCATACATAACGCTTCGCGATGAACATTATATCTCAACATGAAACATACAAGTGCGATAAGATATCGCGTTTTAAGACGCATTAGAACTACAGTGCTTCGATACGTAGACATCTGGAAACGCTATTTCCTAGAAAGGACATGTGACATTTACATTCTATTGAAGTGTAGATGAGGTATGCATAACAATTCGCAATGAATATTACATCATATCATGAAACATTAAAATGAAATGCGATATCGCGTTTTAAGAAGCATTAGAACTCGATTGATTCGATGCGTAGGCAACTGGGAACGCTATTTCCTAGAAAAACGGTTTGGTATTTACATTCTTTTGAAGAGTAGTCGAGGTATACATAACACTTTGCAATGAATGTCATATGTTACCATGAAACATATTAATGAGATGCGATATCGCGTTACAAGAAGCATTAGAACTCTATTGTTTCGATCCCTAGACACGTGGAAACGCTATGTCATAGCGAGGAAGTGTGGCATTTTCATTCTGTTGAAGTGTAGACGAGGTATTCATTACACTTCGCAATGAATATTATACCTTATCATGATACATAGAAATGAGATGCGATATCACGTTTAAAGAAGCATCAGAACTCTAATGCTACGATACGTAGACATCTGCAGACACTATTTCCTGGCAAGGAAGTGTGCCATTTACATTCTTTTGAAGTGTTGACGAGGTATACATAACACTTCGTAATGAATATTATATCTAATCCTGAAACATAGAAATGAGGTGCGATATCATGTTTTAAGAAGCATTAGAACTCTAATGCTTCGGTACGTAAACATCAGGAAACGCATTTCCTAGCAAGGAAGTGTCGCATATACATTCATTTGATGTGAAAGCGAGGTATAAGTGACGCTTCGCAATGAATATTATATCTTATCATGAAACATAGACGTGAGGTGCGGTATTGCGTTTTAAGAAGCATTAGAACTCTATTGCTACGATACGTAGACATCTGCAAACGCTATTACCTAGGAAGGAAGTGTCGGATTTACATTCTTTTGAAGTGAATACGAGGTATACATGACACTTCGCAATGAATATTATATCTTATCATGAAACAAAGAAATGAGATGCGATATCGCGATTTAAGGAGCATTAAAACTCTATTGCTTCGATACGTAGACACCTGCAAACACTATTTCCTAGGAAGGAAGTGTCGCATTTACATTCCTTTAACGGAATACGAGGTATACATGGCACTTCGCAATGAATATTATACCTTATCACGAAACTTAGAAATGAGATGCGATATCGCGATTTAAGGAGCATTAAAACTCTATTGCTACGATGCGTTGACATCTGCAAACTCTATTTCCTAGCAAGGAAGTGTCGCATTTTCATTCTTTTGAAGAGAATACGAGGTTTACATGACACTTCGCAATGAATATTACATCATCATGAAACATAGAAGTGAGGTGCGGTATTGCGTTTTAAGAAGCATTAGAACTCTATTGCTACGATAAATAGTCATCTGCAAACACTAATTCCTAGCATGGAAGTGTCCTTATTTACATTCTTTTGAAGTGAATACGATGTATACATGACACTTCGCAATGAATATTATATCATCATGAAATATAGAAGTGAGGTGCGGTATTGCGTTTTAAGAAGCATTAGAACTCTATTGCTACGATAAGTAGACATCTGCGAACGCTATTTCCTTGGAAGGAAGTGTCGCATTTACATTCTTTTGAAGAGAATACGAGGTTTACATGACACTTCGCAATGAATATTATATCATCATGAAACATAGAAGTGAGTTGCGGTAGTGCGTTTTAAGAAGCATTAGAACACTATTGCTGCGATAAGTGTACATCTGCAAACGCTATTTCCTATCAAGGAAGTGTCGCATTTTCATTCTTTTGAAGAGAATACGAGGTTTACATGACACTTCGCAATGAATATTATATCATCGTGAAACATAGAAGTGAGGTGCGGTATTGCGTTTTAAGGAGCATTAGAACTCTATTGCTACGATAAGTAGACATCTGCAAACGCTATTTCCTTACAAGGAAGTGTCGCATTTACATTCTTTTGAAGTGAATTCGAGGTATACATGACACTTCGCATGAATATTATATCTCATCATGAAACATAAAAATGAGATGCGAAGTCTCGTTTTAATAAGCGTTAGTACCATATAGTTTCTATACGTAGACATCTGGAAACGCTATTTCCTAGCTAGGAAGTGCCGCATTTACATACTTTTGAAGTGAATACGAGGTATACATGGCACTTCGCAATGAATATTATACCTTATCACGAAACATAGAAATGAGATGCGATATCGCGATTTCAGGAGCATTAAAACTCTATTGCTACGATGCGTTGACATCTACAAACGCTATTTCCTAGCAAGGAAGTGTCGCATTTACATTAATTTGAAGTGTAGACGAGAAATACATAACACTTCGGAATGAATATTATATTTTATCATGAGACATAAAATGAGATGCGATATCCAGTTTTAAGAAGCTTTAGAACTCTATTGCATCGATACGTAGACAACTGCAAAACGCCATTTCCTAGGAAGGAAGTGTCGCATTTACATTCTTTTGGACTGAGTACGAGGTATATCTATCACTCCACAATGCATATTATATCTTATCATGAAACATAGAAATGGGATGCAATGTCGCGATTTAAAAAGCATTAGAAATCTATTGCTACGATTCGTAGACATCTGCAAACGCTATTTAATTGCAAGGAAGTGTCGCCTTTTCATTCTTTTGAAGAGAATACGAGGTTTACATGACACTTCGCAATGGATATTATATTATCATGAAGCATAGAAGTGAGGTGCGGTATTGCGTTTTAAGAAGCATTAGAACTCTATTGCTACGATAAGTAGACTTCTGCGAACGCTATTTCCTTCCAAGGAAGTGTCGCATTTACATTCTTTTGAAGAGAATACGAAGTTTACATGACACTTCGAATTGAATATTATATCATCATGAAACATAGAATTGAGGTGCGGTAGTGCGTTTTAAGAAGCATTAGAACTCTATTGCTACGATAAATAGTCATCTGCAAACACTAATTCCTAGCATGGAAGTGTCCTTATTTACATTCTTTTGAAGTGAATACGATGTATACATGACACTTCGCAATGAATATTATATCATCATGAAATATAGAAGTGAGGTGCGGTATTGCGTTTTAAGAAGCATTAGAACTCTATTGCTACGATAAGTAGACATCTGCGAACGCTATTTCCTTGGAAGGAAGTGTCGCATTTACATTCTTTTGAAGAGAATACGAGGTTTACATGACACTTCGCAATGAATATTATATCATCATGAAACATAGAAGTGAGGTGCGGTAGTGCGTTTTAAGAAGCATTAGAACACTATTGCTGCGATAAGTGGACATCTGCAAACGCTATTTCCTATCAAGGATGTGTCGCATTTTCATTCTTTTGAAGAGAGTACGAGGTTTACATGACACTTCGCAATGAATATTATATCATCATGAAACGTAGAAGTGAGGTGCGGTATTGCGTTTTAAGGAGCATTAGAACTCTATTGCTACGATAAGTAGACATCTGCAAACGCTATTTCCTTACAAGGAAGTGTCGCATTTACATTCTTTTGAAGTGAACACGAGGTATACATGACACTTCGCATGAATATTATATCTCATCATGAAACATAAAAATGAGATGCGAAGTCTCGTTTTAATAAGCGTTAGTACCCTATAGTTTCTATACGTAGACATCTGGAAACGCTATTTCCTAGCTAGGAAGTGCCGCATTTACATTCTTTTGAAGTGAATACGAGGTATACATGACACTCCGCATTGAATATTATATCTTATCATGAAATATAGAACTGAGATGCGAAATCGCGATTTAAGAAGCATTAGAACACTGTTTCTGCGATAAGTAGACATCAGCAAAAGCTATTTCCTAGCAATGAAGTGTCGCATTTACATTCATTTGAAGTGTATGCGAGGTATAAGTGACACTTCGCAATGATTATTTTATCTTACAAAGAAACATAGAAATGAAATGCGATATTGCGTTTTACGAAAAATTAGAACACTATTGCTACGATACGTAGACATCTGCAAACGCTATTTCCTAGCATGGAAGTGTCTCATTTACATACTTTTAAAGTGAATGCGAGGTGTACATGACACTTCGCAATGAATATTATCTCTTATCGTGAAACATAGAAGTGAGATGCGATATCACGTTTTAAGTAGCATTAGAACACTATTGCTACGATACGTAGACATCTGCAAACGCTATTTCCTAGCATGGAAGTGTCTCATTTACATACTTTTAAAGTGAATACGAGGTATACATAACACACCACAATGAATATTATCTCTTATCGTGAAACATAGAAGTGAGATGCGATATCACGTTTTAAGTAGCATTAGAGCACTATTGCTACGGTACGTAGATATATGCAGACGCTATTCCCCAGGAAGGAAGTGTCGCATTTACATTCATTTGAAGTGTAGACGAGATATACATAACACTGCACAATGAATATTATATCTTACCATGAAACGTGGAAGTAAGATGCGATATCGCGATTTAAGAAGCATTAGAACTCTATTGCTACGATACGTAGACACCTGCAAACGCTATTTAATAGCAGGGAAGTGTCGCATTTACATTCTTTTGAAGTGAATACGAGGTATACATGTAACTTCGCAATGAATATTATATCTTATCATGAAACATGGAAATGAGATGCGATATCGCGTTTTGAGAAGCATTAGATCTCTATTGCTACGATACGTTGACATGTGCAGACGCAATTTAATTGCAAGGAAGTGTCGCATTTACATTCCCTTGAAGTGAATACGAGTTATACATAACACTCCCCAATGAATATTATACCTTATAACGAAATATAGAAATGAAATGCGATATCGCGATTTAAGGAGCATTAGAGCTCTACTTCTTCTATACGGAGACATATGCAAACGCTATTTCCTATCATGGAAGTGTCGCATTTACATACTTTTAAAGTGAATACGAGGTATACATAACACACCACAATGAATATTATATCTTATCATGAAGCATAGAAATCAGATGCGATATCGCGTTATAAGAAGCATTAGAACTCTGTTGCTGCGATACGTAGACATCTGCAGACGCTACTTCCTAGCAAGGAAGTGTCGCACTTACAACCTTTTGAGGTACATACGAAATATACATGACACTCGTCAATGTATATTACATCTTATCCTGGAACAGAAATGAGGTGCGATATCTCGTTTTACGAAACATTAGAACTCTATTGCTACGGTACGTAGATATATGCAGACGCTATTCCCCAGGAAGGAAGTGTCGCATTTACATTCATTTGAAGTGTAGACGAGATATACATAACACTGCACAATGAATATTATATCTTACCATGAAACGTGGAAGTAAGATGCGATATCGCGATTTAAGAAGCATTAGAACTCTATTGCTACGATACGTAGACACCTGCAAACGCTATTTAATAGCAGGGAAGTGTCGCATTTACATTCTTTTGAAGTGAATACGAGGTATACATGTAACTTCGCAATGAATATTATATCTTATCATGAAACATGGAAATGAGATGCGATATCGCGTTTTGAGAAGCATTAGATCTCTATTGCTACGATACGTTGACATGTGCAGACGCTATTTAATTGCAAGGAAGTGTCGCATTTACATTCCTTTGAAGTGAATACGAGTTATACATAACACTCCCCAATGAATATTATACCTTATAACGAAATATAGAAATGAAATGCGATATCGCGATTTAAGGAGCATTAGAGCTCTACTGCTTCTATACGGAGACATATGCAAACGCTATTTCCTATCATGGAAGTGTCGCATTTACATTCTTTTGAAGTGAATACGTGGTATACATAACACACCACAATGAATATTATATCTTATCGTGAAACATAGAAATGTGATGCGATATCGCGATTTGAGAAGCAATAGAACCCCATTGCTACGATACGTAGACATCTGCAAGCGCTATTTCCTAGCAAGGAGGTGTCTCATTTACATTCTTTTGAAGTGAATACGAGGTATACATGACACTTCGCAATGAATATTATATCTTATCATGAAACATAGAAATGTGATGCGATATCGCGTTTTAAGAAGCATTAGAACGCTATTGCTTCGATACGTAAACATCTGCCAACGCTATTTCCTAGCAAAGAAGTGTCTCATTTACATACTTTTAGAGTGAATACGAGGTATACATAACACACCACAATGAATATTATATCTTATCATGAAGCATAGAAATCAGATGCGATATCGCGTTATAAGAAGCATTAGAACTCTGTTGCTGCGATACGTAGACATCTGCAAACGCAATTTCCTAGCAAGGAAGTGTCGCATTTACATTCTTTTGAAGTGAATACGAGGTGTACATAACACTCCACAATGAATATTATATCTTATTATGAAACATAGAAATAACGATATAAACATAGAAATAATGCAAACGCTGTTTAATAGCAAGGATGTGTCGCACTTACATTCTTTTGAAGTGAATACGAGGTATACATGACACTTCGCAATGAATATTATATCTTATCATGAAACATAGAAATGTGATGCGATATCGCGTTTTAAGAAGCATTAGAACGCTATTGCTTCGATACGTAAACATCTGCCAACGCTATTTCCTAGCAAAGAAGTGCCGCATTTGCATTCATTTGAAGTGTATGCGAGGTATACATGACACTTCGCAATGAAAATTATATCTTATCATGAAACATAGAAATGAGATGCGATATCGCGTTTTAAGAAACACTAGAACACTATTGCTATGATACGTAGACATCTGCAAACGCAATTTCCTAGCAAGGAAGTGTCGCATTTACATTCTTTTGAAGTGAATACGAGGTGTACATAACACTCCACAATGAATATTATATCTTATTATGAAGCATAGAAATAAGATGCGATATCGCGATTTAAGAAGCAGTAGAACCCTATTGCTACGATACGTAGACATCTGCAAACGCTATTTCCTAGCATGGAAGTGTCTCATTTACATACTTTTAAAGTGAATGCGAGGTATACATAACACTCCACAATGAATATTATATCTTATCATGCAACATAGAAATGAGATGCAATATCGCGTTTGAAGAAGCATTAGAACTCTATTGCTTCGATACGATGATATCTGCGAACGCAATTTTCTAGCAATGAAGTGTCGCATTTACATTCATTTGAAGTGTATGCGAGGTATAAGCGACACTTCGCAATGAATATTGCATCGTATAATGAAGCATAGAAATGAATGCGATATCGCGTTTTAAGATGCGGTAGGGCTCTATTGCTACGAAACGTAGACACCTGCAAACGCTGTTTAATAGCAAGGAAGTGTCGCACTTACATTCTTTTGAAGTGAATACGAGGTATACATAAGACACCACAATGAATATTATATCTTATCGTGAAACATAGAAATGTCATGCGATATCGCGATTTAAGAAGCAATAGAACCCCATTGCTACGATATATATTCATCTGCAAACGCTATTTCCTAGCAAGGACGTGTCGCATTTACATTCATTCCAATTTAATACGAGTATATTATATCTTATCATGGAACATATAAATGAGATGCGATATCACGTTTTGGGAAGCATTACAACTCTGTTGCTTCGATACGTAGACTTCTAACATCGCTATGTCCTAGCAAGGAAGTGTAGCAATTACATACTTTTAAAGTGAATGCGAGGTATACATAACACTCCACAAAGGAAATTATATGTTATCATGAAACATAGAAATGAGGATCGATTTCGCGTTTTAAGAAGCATTGGAACTCCTTTGCTACGATTCGTAGACATCTGCAAACGCTATTTCCTAGCAGGGTAGTGTCGCATTTACATTCATTTGAAGTGTGGACGAGATATACATAACACTGCGCAATGAATATTATAACTTATCATGAAACATAGAAATGAGATGCGATATCGCGATTTAAGAAGCATTAGAACACTATTGCTTCGATACGTGGACATCTGAAAACTCTACTTCCTAGGAAGGAAGTGTCGCATTTACATTCTTTTGAAAGCAATACAAGGTATACATGACACTCCACAATGAATATTATATCGTATCATGAAACATAGAAGTGAGATTCGATATCCCGTTATAAGAACCATTAGAAATCCATTGCTACGATACGTACACATCTGCAGACGCTATTTCCTATCAAGGAAGAGTCGCATTTACATTCACTTGAAGTGTATGCGAGGTATTCATGACACTTCGCAATGAATATTATATCTTATCATGAAACTTAGAAATGAGATGCGATATAGCGTTTTGAGAAGCATTGGTACATTATTTTTATGATACGTAAACATCTGTAAACACTATTTCCTAGCAAGGAAGTGTCGCATTTACATTCTTTTGATGTGAATACGAGATATACATGACACTCCACAATGAGTATTATATCTAATCATGAAACTTAGAAATGAGATGCGATATCGCGATTTAAATAGCATTAGAACTCTATTGCTACTATACGTAAGCATCAGCAAACTCTATTTCCTAGCAAGGAAGTGTCGCATTTACATTCGTTTGAAGTGTATGCGCGGTATACATGACACTTCGCAATCAATATTATATCTTATCGTGAAGCATGGAAGTGAGGTGCAATATCGCGTTTTGAGAAGCATTAGAACTCTATTGCTATCATACGTAGACATCTGCAAACGCTATTTCCTAGGTAGGAAGTGCTGCATTTACATTCATTTGAAGTGTTTGCGAGGTGTAAGTGATACTTCGCGATGAATATTATATCCTATCATGAAACATAGAAATGTGATGCGATATCTCGTTTTAAGATGCATTAGAACTCTATTGCTTTGATACGTAGACATCTGCAAACGCTATATCCTAGCAATGAAGTGTCGCATTTACATTCTTTTGAAGTGTATACGAGGTATACATAAAACTTTGCAATGAATATTATATCTTATCGTGAAGCATAGAAATGAGATGCGATATCACGTTTTAAGAAGCATTAGCACTCTATTGCTTCGATACGTAGACATCTGGAGACGCTATTTCGTAGAAAGGATGTGTCGCATTTACATTCATTTGAAGTGTAGATGGGGAATACATAACACTTCGCAATGAATATTATACCTTATCATGAAACATAGAAATGAGATGCCGTATCCCGTTTTAAGAAGCATTAGAATTCTAATGCTTCGATACGTAGACATCTGCTAACGCTATTTGCTAGCAAGGAAGTGTCGCATTACATTCTTTTGAAGTGAATACGAGGTGTCCATGACACTTCGCAATGAATATTATTCGTTATCACGAAACATAGGAATGGGATGCGATATCGCGATGTAAGACGTATCAGAACTCTATAGCTACGATACGTAGACATCTGCAATCGGTATTTCCTAGCAAGGAAGTGTCGCATTTACATTCTTTTGAAGTGAATACGATGTATACATGACACTGCGCAATGAATATTATAGCTTATCACGAAACATAGAAATGAGATGGGAGATCGCTATTTAAGAGGCATCAGAACTGAATAGCTACGATACGTAGACATCTGCAAACGCTACTGCCTAGCAAGGAAGTGTCGCCTTTACATTCTGTTGAGGTGCATACGAGATAAACGTAACACTCCACAATGAATATCATATCTTATCATGAAACGTAGAAATGAGATGCGATATCGCGATCTAAGAAGCATTAGAACTCTATTGCCACGATCCGTAGACATCTGAACACACTATTTCCTAGCAAGGAAGTGTCGCTGTTACATTCATTTGATGTGTATGCGAGGTATACATGTCACTTCGCTATGAATATTATATCTTATTATGAAACATAGAAATGAGATGCGATATCTCGTTTTAAGAAGCATTAGAACACGATTGCGTCGATACGTAGACATCTGCAAACGCTATTTCCTAGCAAGGAAGTGTCGCATTTACATTCTTTTGAAGCGAATGCAAGGTATACATAGCACTCCACAATGAATATTATATCTTATAACGAAACATAGAAATGGGATGCGATTTCGCGTTTTAAGAAGCATTAATACTCATTTGCTTCGATACGTAGACATCTGCAAACTCCATTTCCTAGCAAGGAAGTGTCGCATTTACATTCTTTTTACGTGAATTCGAGGTATACGTGACACTTCGCAATGAATATTATATCTTATCATGAACAATAGAAATGAGATGCGATATCGCGATTTAAAAAGCATTAGAACACTGTTGCTACGGTACGTAGACATCTGCAAACGCTATATAATAGCAAGGAAGTGACGCATTTATATTCTTTTGAAGTGAATAGGGTGTATACATAAAACTTCACAATGAATATTATACCTTATCACGAAACATAGAAATGATATGCGATAACGCGATTTAGGAAGCATTAGAACTCTAATGCTTCGATACGGAGACATCTGCAAGCGACATTTCCCAGCAAGGAAGTGTCGCATTTACATTCATTTGAAGTGTATGCGAGGAATACGTGAAACTTCGCAATGAATATTATATCTTATCATGAAACATAGAAATGTGATGTGATATCGCGTTTTAAGAAGCTTTAGATCTCTATTGCTACGATACGTAGACATCTGCAAACGCTATTTCCTAGCAAGGACCTGTCGCATTTACATTCTTTTAAAGTGAATGCGAGGTGTACATATCATTGCACAATGGATATTATATATTAACATGAAACATGGAAATGAGATGCGATATCGCGATTGAAGATGCATTAGAACTTTATTGCTTCGATATGTAGGCATCTGCCAACGCTATTTCCTAGCAAGGAAGTGTCGCATTTAGACTCATTTGAAGTGTAGACAAGGAAAACATAACACTTCGCAGTGAATATTATATCTTATCATGAGACATAGAAATGAGATGCGATATCGCGTTTTAAGAAGCGTTAGAACTCTATTGCTTCGATACGTAGACACCTGCAAACGCAACTTCCTAGCAAGGGAGTGTCGCATTTACATTCTTTTGAGGTGAGTACGAGGTATACATAACACTCCACGATGAATATTATACCTTATCACGAAACATAGAAGTGAAATGCGATATCGCGATTTAAGAGGCATTACAAATCTATTGCTTCGATACGTAGACATCTGCAAACGCTATTTAATAGCAAGGAAGTTTCGCATTTACATTCTTTTCAAGTGAATACGAGGTATACATAACACTGCACATTGAATATTATATCTTATCATGAAACATTGAAATGAGATTCGATATCTCGTTTTAGGAAGCATTAGAACTCAATTGCTTCGATACGTAGACATCTGCCAACGCTATTTCCTAGCAAGGAAGTGTCGCATTAACATTCATTTGATGTGTATGCGAGGAATACATGACACTTCGCATTGAATATTATATCTTATCATGAAACATAGAAATGAGATGCTATATCGCGTTTTAAGAAGCATTACAACTCTATTGCTACGATACGTAGACATCTGCAGAACCAATTTCCTAGCAAGGAAGTGTCGTATTTACATTCCTTTCAAGAGAATATGTGGAATACATAACACTCCACACTGAATATTATATCTTATGATGAAACATAGAAATGAGATGCGATATCGCGATTTAAGGAGCATTAAATCTCTATTGTTTCGATACGTAGACATCTGCAAACGCTATTTCCTAGCAATGAAGTGTCGCATTTACATTCATTTGAAATGTATGCGAGGTATAAGTGTCACTTCGTAATGAATATTATATCTTATCATGAAACTGTCACGTCCTGGCCCGAGAGAATTTCTCGTGTGGGAGACGGACGACACGTAGCCGAAACGCGGAACCGATCACTCGATTGTGATGGGTGCCGTGGTTCCTTTAATGGGACGCGAACACTATAAGCACACGCGGACGGGATTTAGTATGTAGATTCTCTTACCTTTCGTCGTCTTGAGCTCTCGGTTGAATTAATATTTCTGTTCCAGGTATCGCTGTTTCCTGGGATCGCCTTCCGGAATGGTAGCTGCGTAGAAGCTGCGGAACGGAAACGTCAGAGGAATGAGGCTCCACTGGCCTTGGCAGGAATGCTGATCCCGCTTGGAAGAACTGGCCGGAGGGTGAAGAGACTGGATGCGAGCTGTCGGCGCAACAGTCATGCGGAAGTGGTAGTCCTGACTCGCCTTGGAGTCGGTGAATTCACGCACTAATCGTCGAAGCTGATTCTTTCGTCCCGCACGTCGCGTTCGTTTCGAAACGGCGCGGCACATTCAAAAGAGACCTTCGACTGACTGGATTCGAGTTGGTAAGCGGCGGTCCTCTCTATCCGTGTCGGTCCAGCAGAACGAAAATCGACTGTCACTTCGAATAGTACGGAGCTGTAGTTCCAC
This sequence comes from Xylocopa sonorina, assembly GCF_050948175.1. Taxonomy (NCBI): domain Eukaryota; kingdom Metazoa; phylum Arthropoda; class Insecta; order Hymenoptera; family Apidae; genus Xylocopa; species Xylocopa sonorina. The sequence goes on along the minus strand of NW_027490397.1, from coordinate 158,709 downwards.
AAGGTTAAGCGGCGGTCCTCTCTAACCAAGTAGAATTTCCAGGCAACTGTACTGATTCAAAGAGTGAATGTGGTTGTATGGATACGCGAGAATAAATGAAATAAAATAGAGTTGAATGTAGGTAAAAATAAAGATATATTCTAAGTATAAAACCTGACTTACACTGATACTTTCCCTAAGCTAGATATAAGTACTTAATAAACTAGAACTTGAAATTAACTAGAAACAGAGAACACCTCGAAGAGGTGGCAGACAGCCCTAAGGCATGGAGAAGTAATTGGAATCGCGGGTACTCGGAAGGAGTCCCGGAGAGATCGAGTCGGAACGAGTGTCGGAGTATGAACTGACGATCCTGTCGCGTGCACGGGACCTCCTCGGTTCCCGTGGCGCGCGAGTCGCTGAGCCCTCGCGGTGGGGCGAAAGTTCGAGTGGGGCGCGCCTCGCGGTGGGGCAGCCGGTCGGAGTGGGAGCGCTCGCGTTACGCGTGAGCCGCGAGCGTCGAATGCGCACGGGCGCGCGTCGCTACTTATGAATTAGAATATATATATGTACGACGGTCTTAAAATTATATGTGTGTGTTGTTCGTATTACAATGTTTGAGTCGTGTACTTAGAACTAGGATTCGAGTATTATCGGTATACGCATGAGAAGAGTGAATACGGGCGAATACTGGCGGGAGATTCTGGTCGTTGCTCTGGTGGTGCCTCGTATGGTGCTGGATACGCGCGCTAGGCGGATGTAGCGGATCGGCTGCCTTAGCTCGGCCAAAGGGCGATTCGCCCGTGCGGTAGGATGCAGGTAGACGCAGGTAATTGGTTGGTGCGTGCTGCGGGAGGCGCCGGGGGGTGGAAGGCGATACGCCGGACGTTACACCTCCCCCCTTAGAAAAGGAATCTTGGCGGTGCCAAGATCTCCTGACTGGTGGGCACGACTGTGGGCGTTCCTCCGAATTTATTGCGCTGCCGGTTGGCTGCCGTAGTTCCGCCGAGTCTCTGCTCTCATTGGTGTAGCGGACTCGTTTCGCCTTTGGGGAGTGGCCTCTGTGACTGGTGAATGGACCCTCGGGGTTGATTGGCCTGTTGCTGGCACTGTCATCACTTTCATCACTAGCACTGAGTTTATTGGCACTCGCATTAATGTTTTCCGCACTAGTTTCGCACTCATTCAATTGTTTATCAGTCTCTTTCTGTTTTAAACCACTCATGCGCTTACATATTTTTATCTTATTCGAATGAACAATCTTAACTTTTCCCTTAACAGATAACTCTACATTGTTGTTACCCAGAATTTCGTGTATTTTATATGGACCCACATATTGTGACTGAAATTTATGTTTGTAGGGTTCTCGCAGTAAATAAACCCACTGACCAACTTCGAATTTCTGGATATTTTGTTTACGGTCGTAATAGTATTTTGCACGGCGCTTTGCATTATCTAAATTCTCTTTTGCTATTCTTTGGGAACTTGTGATTTTGTCATTTAAATCTATTAAATAATCTGAGTATGTTTCATTTTCTAAGATGTCCTGGAATGGATTTTCGGATGGCGTTCTCGCGATACGCCCGAATACGAGTTCATGGGGTGTGTACAGTGTTCCCTCATGTACGCTCGTATTATAGGAGAACATGGCGTACGGTAGCCATTTCTCCCAATCGCCACTGGTGTCGATGTAGTGTCTCAAATATTCTGCTAAAACATGGTGTGACCTTTCCACCGAGCCGTTCGTTTGCGGGTGGAAAGCTGTGGATTTATATTGTTTTATACGGAATTTTATGGCGATTGCTTTTATTAAGCTATTGATGAAATTTGACCCCTGATCGGTCAAAATTCCTTTAGGACAACCGAACTTGCATATAAACCCGGTGATAAGGGCATCTGCTATATCGACTGCTGTGGTTTGCTTTAGCGGGATCGCGACGGAATATTTTGTGAGTAAGTCTTGGATTGTCAGGATGTTGGTGAACCCGTCGGGTGTAGTGGGGAGGGGTCCCATAACATCCATGGATATTTTATCAAATGCGCTACCTGGTGTGTCCGTTAACGTGAGAGGTTGCCGTGTCTTTACGCGAACTAATTTTTCGGTTTGACAACTTTTGCACTTACTAATGTAATTTTGGATATCGGATTTCATATTCGGCCAATAAAATCTTTCCCTAATTCGCGAATAAGTTTTGTTGACACCTTTGTGTCCGCCAACTGGTGTATCATGATTTTCTTTAATGATTTTTTCTCTATGTTGTTCTGGCGGTATATGAATTAAGCCCTGACAAACGGTGATTTGTAGTGGAGTTTCGTAAAATAGGTCTTGGAGTATTCTTTGAACCTGAGACCAAGGGATTTTATCTAATGAGACTTGTGCCATACTAATTGATGTGATTTGGAGTTCGGATATTACGTCATACAATGAACGAAGAGTCTCTACTACCATTTGAAAATCTATTGCTCGTTTTTCGTGCTCGATTACCGGCAGTTGTATATGGTAAAAGTTTTCTACTTTAACGACTTTAGCTTTCGTAAGATTTATGTCGGACTTGTGAATGAAGAATTTTCCTGCTTTACTTAACTGGCTGGCGCCAGAATCATAAGGATGTCCAACTTTGGTGATAAAAGTGACTAGATTATCGCGCCTGGTGGCGATAGTATCGCGCGTGAACTTAAATAGGGGTTCGTATCGAATGTGTTCGGTCGGTAACTGATCTACCGCTGTGCGAATATCTTCCGATTCGGGCGAAGGTGGAGGCGGAGGCGGCATTGTGGATTTCTTTGAACGGTAAGGCTTCGGAACTGGATCAAAAATGTCCTCGTCGGATGAGGAGATTGGATTGAGAGGACAGACTTTAGCAGGATTGCGTGATAAAGCGTCTGCGTTTAGATTTGTCTTACCGGTTTTATACACAATCTCGTAGTCGTACTCCGCTAATTTGAGTCGCCACCTCACAAGTCGGCTGGATGGGTCTTTAACGGAATTCATCCACACCAGTGGACGATGGTCTGTTACAAGCTTGAATTGGTTCCCGTAAACATAAGGTCTGAATTGGTGCACGGCGTAGATAATTGCGAGACATTCCTTTTCTATTGTCGAATAATTCTTTTCTGCGGAATTAAGGAGTCTCGATGTATATGCGATTGGAAGGTCGCGGCCTATCGGGCCTTGACTTAAGACTGCACCGATAGCATCTATTGATGCGTCTGTTGTGATTATAAACGGGATTTTGAAATTCGGATACTGCAAAATAGGCGCTTCGCAGAGCGCATCTCGCAGTTGGACGAACGCGTTTTCCTGTTCGTTCCGCCAGGCGAATGGCGTATCTTTCTTTAAGAGGTTCGTAAGAGGTTTCGCAGTGTTCGAGAAATTTTGTATGAAACGCCTATAATAGCCTGCGAGTCCCAAGAATTGCTTTCTTTGTTTTGGGTTCGACGGACGCGGGAAGTTTCGGACGGCGCTGACTTTGGAAGGATCCGGTTTCACGCCACTTTCACTAATGATGTGGCCCAGATAGCTAACTTCGCGACGAAGAAACTCACACTTATCGGGTTGCAGCGATAAATTTGACTCTCGAAGTTTGTTTGTGAGTTTTAGGTATTTTGTGGCGTGCTCTTGGAGCGAACTGGCGTATACGACGATATCGTCCAAATATACAAATAATTCGTTACCCTGCAAGCCGGCAAGTACGCTGTCCATTAGACGCTGGAAAGTGGCGGGCGCATTTTTCAGGCCGAATGGCATACGCGTGAACTCAAAGTGTCCGTACGGTGTCGAAAACGCGGTTTTATTTATTAAGTCGAACGTACTGAAATACTTGGCGCTTCCGAGCTGGTCCAGTATTTCAGTTATACACGGTAGCGGATATGCATCGGCAACGGACTTTTCGTTTAACGCTCTGTAATCTACAACGACTCTCCACCTTTTCTTTCCCTGTGAGTCGGCCTTTTTCGGGACGACCCAAAGAGGAGAGTTGTAGGGGGATTTCGAGTCTCGAATAACGCCATTCTGCAATAAAGTTTCGATCTGATTCCGGATCTCCTCTTTATGTGCGGGTGGAAAACGATACTGTTTCACATTTATCGGTTTGTCGTCGACAGTAGGAATTTTATGCGTTGTTGCTGTGGTATGACCCAGTTTATCGCCCTCGATGTAAAATAGATCTTGGCTCTTATCAATCAAGTCCATTACGTGATTTTTCTCCTCCGCGATAAGATGTTCGAGCCTTAATAGATCGATAATACGTTCGAAGCGGGATTTCACTGGCTGTGCGGATTTCGCGGCGGATTTTGTAACTTGCGCATAAGTTAGTTTCTGTCTTGCGCACGGAGAAGATCCTTGATCAGGACGTGGCGTTTTACGTGGAATTGAACGATCTACATTTCCCTTCTGGGGATTGCCGGACGTATCGGCGGAAATAGGATTTGAATTCGACGTTCTAGAGAATGTCGTGAATAACGCGGAACTGTCTTCCTTCGAACATTTTGAGATATCGACTGGTTCCAATTCGATCGGAAGTAGAGCGATTTTTACAGTTTTATCTGTAGAGTTTATTACTCTTGTTATCACTGTATCTCCGGTAACTTTCACCAGCGCATTTCCAAAATAAATTCCTGGCCCTATATCCATGCGCGGAATTATTCCTTCGGCAAGGTGTGAATTAATTATCCGGACCTTTACCCCGATGTTCATGCGCGGTGGTACCGAGAACTGATTACGCTTATTGAAAAAATTTTTCGCGGTTTTTCGTGGTTCTTTCGGCGGTTTCGAAGCGCGTTCCGCTTTTTCGTAGGATTTCGATGGGTTTTGAATTAGTGGTTTCGTTACTTCGGAGGTTTCTGGGACCGTTTTTTCTAAATTAGAATCTGGTTTAGCCTCCGACGAAACTATATTGCGGCAGAAAGGAATGGTTCTACCGTGCCATCTGATTTCCTTCTTCGGGAAGGATATTTCAGCGTCGGCACAGAAGCCCGAGCCCAAAATTCCGTCTGGGCCTAATGGAAAATTATCGTCGACGACATTGAACGGCACGACGCGCCCGAACAAAACGATATTGACTGTCCCTACCGTGGTAACTTGCCCATTAGTAACTCCCGTAATTACGAGTGTTTCGGACGTGTCTACGCGCGCGTGTGGGGACAAAGCGGAACGTTTGATTACGTTTATTTCCGCGCCAGTATCAATCATGAATTCGGTCTTCTTTAGGAGAGCGACCGAATTCAGTATGACGCTTGGAGTGTTCGTCTTGCCCGTAAGATTTACAGCTGCACCGAGTCGTTGTCTTCGGTGGCTGGGTCGTTCGTCGCGAGAGATCTGATATTGCGATTGGCCTCGCGTCCTGTCTCGCGGCGTGGCGGGAGGCCATTCCCGTTTCCCGACTGCCTAATATTATTATTAAATTGTCTTCGGCGACATTCTTCTATTTCGTGACCTTCGCTTTTGCAATATCTGCAAAACTTAATTCGCGGCGCGATTGGTCGTGGATTTTCGTAACCGGCTCTATTCATAGGAGTTTCGCGAAGGGCAGCGGGGTACCATGTATTCGGCGATTGCCGCGGTGGGGCTAACCTGAACCGACAATCTCTGGCGTAATGCCCGGGGTTATTGCATTTCGAGCAAATAACATTGTCGCGGTTGGATCTAGGTTCTACGCGCGAACGAGATTTTGATAATCGCTCCCGGTCTAGTTCGTGGCGTTTGTACAGCTCACGGGCGCGTGTGTATGCTTCCTGCGGTGAATGGACCTGATTTACTGGGAACGGAATTCGAATGTCTGGAATCAGCCCATCAATGAAGCAACGTAATGTAAGCTCCTCAACGTCTGAAGAGCTTCGCGACGCGTACGGCGAAAGTCGCTCGCAGTCAACGATTGCGGATCTCAGGTCTTTTACTCTACTAATATAATCGAGTATGTGTTCGTTCTCCCTCATAAATATGTTCGTTAGCTGTCCGCGATAGTGATCCGCGGATCGTAAGGTGCGTGCGCGCGAAGGTTTGCCTGAGTATGTCCGTTAACTCTAAAATTGAACTACATTGTTCGTCCTCGAGGGCTGAGTACGCGCGTCCCTTTAATTTTCCCTTAACTAAACGCGTGAATGTCCGTTCGCAGCCGTTGGGTATAAGGTCATACGCGCCTTTACAGGCTCGCGTAAACTGTAGAACGGGGATATTTTCACCGTCGAAGTGAGGAACGGCTTCCAATGCCTGTTTTAAAGATAATTCATCGTGACCAGTTCCGAGATCGGCTTGCGCGCTCTGTGGCGTAGTGTAATTTAATCGCGGTAATTCGAGAGGAGCGGTATCGTTACGCGTTATGGTTTGAGATCGGCGGACGGCGTCTAACTCGCGGCGAAGTTCGTCGATCTGTTGCATTAACAAAAGGGTGTTATCGGCGGATTTATCACCTACACTAGCGTCGGCGGTTCTTGGAAGCGGTTCGGCGAGCGCGTCTTGGAAATCGATAGCGCGTGAGACAGGATGATTCTTTTCGGCGTCGGTATTCGCGGCTGTACCGCGCGGCGGCTGGTGGCGTGTCTTAACTGGCGTTCGCGTCGCCATAGCTGGTCGCGTATTCGAACTAGCAGAATTTCTAGAGAATCGCGAATCAATCCCACCGCTGTCACCAAATTCGTGTCACGTCCTGGCCCGAGAGAATTTTTCGTGTGGGAGACGGACGACACGTAGCCGAAACGCGGAACCGATCACTCGATTGTGATGGGTGCCGTGGTTCCTTTAATGGGACGCGAACACTATAAGCACACGCGGACGCGATTTAGTATGTAGATTCTCTTACCTTTCGTCGTCTTGAGCTCTCGGTTGAATTAATATTTCTGTTCCAGGTATCGCTGTTTCCTGGGATCGCCTTCCGGAATGGTAGCTGCGTAGAAGCTGCGGAACGGAAACGTCAGAGGAATGAGGCTCCACTGGCCTTGGCAGGAATCCCGCTTGGAAGAACTGGCCGAAGGGTGAAGAGACTGGATGCGAGCTGTCGGCGCAACAGTCATGCGGAAGTGGTAGTCCTGACTCGCCTTGGAGTCGGTGAATTCACGCACTAATCGTCGAAGCTGATTCTTTCGTCCCGCACGTCGCGTTCGTTTCGAAACGGCGCAGCACATTCAAAAGAGACCTTCGACTGACTGGATTCGAGTTGGTAAGCGGCGGTCCTCTCTATCCGTGTCGGTCCAGCAGAACGAAAATCGACTGTCACTTCGAATAGTACGGAGCTGTAGTTCCACAAGGTTAAGCGGCGGTCCTCTCTAACCAAGTAGAATTTCCAGGCAACTGTACTGATTCAAAGAGTGAATGTGGTTGTATGGATACGCGAGAATAAATGAAATAAAATAGAGTTGAATGTAGGTAAAAATAAAGATATATTCTAAGTATAAAACCTGACTTACACTGATACTTTCCCTAAGCTAGATATAAGTACTTAATAAACTAGAACTTGAAATTAACTAGAAACAGAGAACACCTCGAAGAGGTGGCAGACAGCCCTATGGCATGGAGAAGTAATTGGAATCGCGGGTACTCGGAAGGAGTCCCGGAGAGATCGAGTCGGAACGAGTGTCGGAGTATGAACTGACGATCCTGTCGCGTGCACGGGACCTCCTCGGTTCCCGTGGCGCGCGAGTCGCTGAGCCCTCGCGGTGGGGCGTACGTACGAGTGGGGCGCGCCTCGCGGTGGGGCGGCCGGTCGGAGTGGGAGCGCTCGCGTTACGCGTGAGCCGCGAGCGTCGAATGCGCGTGGGCGCGCGTCGCTACTTATGAATTAGAATATATATATGTACGACGGTCTTAAAATTATATGTGTGTGTTGTTCGTATTACAATGTTTGAGACGTGTACTTAGAACTAGGATTCGAGTATTATCGGTATACGCACGAGAAGAGTGAATACGGGCGAATACTGGCGGGAGATTCTGGTCGTTGCTCTGGTGGTGCCTCGTATGGTGCTGGATACGCGCGATAGCGCGGTCGGTTCGTCCACCTCCTAGGCGGATGCAGCGGATCGGCTGCCTTAGCTCGGCCAAAGGGCGATTCGCCCGTGCGGTAGGATGCAGGTAGACGCAGGTAATTGGTTGGTGCGTGCTGCGGGAGGCGCCGGGGGGTGGAAGGCGATACGCCGGACGTAACAATACATAACAGTCCACAATGAATATATCTTATCATGAAACATAGAAGTGAGATGCGATATCGCGTTTCAAGAAGCATTAGAACACATAACACTCCACAGTGAATATTATATGTTATCATGAAGCATAGAAATGGGGATCGATTTCGCATTTATGAAGCATTAGAATTCCTTTGCTACGATTCGTAGACATCGGCAAACGCTATTTCCTAGCAGGGTAGATTCGCATTTACATTCATTTGTAGTGTGGAGGAGATACACATAACACTGCACAATGAATATTATATCTTATCATGAAACATAGAAATGAGATGCAATATCTCGTTTTAGGAAGCATTAGAACTCTATTGCTACGATACGTAGACATCTGCAATCGCTACTTCATAGCCAGGAAGTGTCGCATTTACATTCATCTGAAGTGTATCCGTGGTATACATGACACTGCACAATGAATATTATATCTTATCATGAAACATAGAAATGAGTTGAGATATCGCGTTATTAGAAGCATTAGAACTCTATTGTTTCGATACGTAGACATCGGGAAACGCTATTTCCTAGCAAGGATGTGGCGCATATACCTACATTTGAAGTGAATCCGAAGTGTACAAAACACTTCGCAATGAATATTATAACTTATTATGAAACATAGAAGTGAGATGCGATATCGCGTTTTAAGAAGGATTAGAACTCTATTGCTTCGATGCGTAGACATCTACAAACGCTATTTCCTAGCACGGAAGAGTCCCACTCACATTCTTTTGAAGTGAATACGAGGTATACATAACAATCCACAATGAATATTATATCTTATCACGAAACATAGAACTGAGATGCGATATCGCGTTTTAAGAAGCATTAGAACTCTATTGCCTCGATACGTAGACATCGGGTAACGTAATTTTCTAGAAGGGAAGTGTCGCATTTACATTGATTTGAAGTGTATGCGAGGTATACATGACACTTCGCAATGAATATTATAACTTATCATAAGACATAGAAATGAGATGCGATATCGCGATTCAAGAAGCATTAGAACCCTATTGTTTCGATACGTAGACATCTGCAAGCGTTATTTCCTAGCAAGGAAGTGTCGCATTTACATTCTTTTGTTGTGAATACGAGATATACATAACACTGCACAATGAATGTTATATCTTATCATGAATCACAGAAATGAGATGCGATATAGCGATTTAAGAAGCATTAGAACTCTATTGCTTCGATACGTAGACATCTACAAACGCTGCTTCCTATCGAGGAAGTGCCGCATTTAAATTCTTTTGGAGTGAATACGAGGTATACATAACACTCCACTATGAATATTATATCTTGTCATGAAACATAGAAATGAGATGCGGTATCCCGTTTAAAGAAGCATTAGAACTCTATTGCTACGATACGTAGACATCTGCAAACGCTATTTCCTAGCATGGAAGTGTCGCATTTACATTCTTTTTAAGTAAATACAAGGTATCCATGACACTTCGCAATAAATATTATATCTTATCATGAAACATAGACGCGAGACGCGATATCGCGTTTTAAGATGCACTAGAACACTATTCCTTCGATACGTAGATATCTGCAAACGCTATTTCCTAGCAATGAAGTGTCGCATTAACATCCTTTTGAAGTCAATACGAGGTATACATGACACTCCACAATGAATATTATATCTTATCATGAAACATAGAAGTGAGGTGCGATATCACGTTTTAAGAAGCATTAGAACTTTATTGCTACGATACGTAGACTTCTGCAAACGCTATTTCCTAGCAAGGAAGTGTCGCATTTACATTCTTTTGAAGTGAATACGAAGTATACATAACCCTCCACAATGAATATTATATCTTATCATGAGACATAGGAATGGGATGCGATACCTCGTTTTAAGAAGCATTAAAACTCTGTTACTTCGATACGTAGACATCTGCCAGCGCTATTTCCTAGCAATGAAGTGTCGCATTTAAATTCGGTTGAAGTGTATGCGAGGTATACATAACACTGCACAATGAATATTATATTTTATCATGAAACATAGAAATCAGATGCGATATCGCTTTTAAGAAGCATTAGAACTCTATTGCTATGATACGTAGGCATTTGCAAACGCTTTGTCCTAGTGTAACGTCCGGCGTATCACCTTCCACCCCCCGGCGCCTCCCGCAGCACGCACCAACCAATTACCTGCGTCTACCTGCATCCTACCGCACGGGCGAATCGCCCTTTGGCCGAGCTAAGGCAGCAGATCCGCTACATCCGCCTAGGAGATGGACGAGCCGACCGCGCTATCGCGCGTATCCAGCACCATACGAGGCACCACCAGAGCAACGACCAGAATCTCCCGCCAGTATTCGCCCTTACTCACTTTTCTCATGCGTATACCGATAATACTCGAATCCTAGTTCTAAGTACACGACTCACACATTGTAACACGAACAACACACACACATAATTCTAAGACCGATGTACATATATTCTAATTCATAAGTAGCGATGCGCGCCCGCGCGCATTCGACGCTCGGGGCTCACGCGTAACGCGAGCGCTCCCACTCCGACCGGCCGCCCCACCGCGAGGCGCGCCCCACTCGTACGTACGCCCCACCGCGAGGGCTCAGCGACTCGCGCGCCACGGGAACCGAGGAGGTCCCGTGCACGCGACAGGATCGTCAGTTCATACTCCGACACTCGTTCCGACTCGATCTCTCCGGGACTCCTTCCGAGTACCCGCGATTCCAATTACTTCTCCATGCCTTAGGGCTGTCTGCCACCTCTTCGAGGTGTTCTCTGTTTCTAGTTAATTTCAAGTTCTAGTTTATTAAGTACTTATATCTAGCTTAGGGAAAGTATCAGTGTAAGTCCGGTTTTATACTTAGAATATATCTTTATTTTTACCTACATTCAACTCTATTTTATTTCATTTATTCTCGCGTATCCATACAACCACATTCACTCTTTGAATCAGTACAGTTGCCTGGAAATTCTACTTGGTTAGAGAGGACCGCCGCTTAACCTTGTGGAACTACAGCTCCGTACTATTCGAAGTGACAGTCGATTTTCGTTCTGCTGGACCGACACGGATAGAGAGGACCGCCGCTTACCAACTCGAATCCAGTCAGTCGAAGGTCTCTTTTGAATGTGCCGCGCCGTTTCGAAACGAACGCGACGTGCGGGACGAAAGAATCAGCTTCGACGATTAGTGCGTGAATTCACCGACTCCAAGGCGAGTCAGGACTACCACTTCCGCATGACTGTTGCGCCGAGAGCTCGCATCCAGTCTCATCACCCTTCGGCCAGTTCTTCCAAGCGAGATCAGCATTCCTGACAAGGCCAGTGGAGCCTCATTCCTCTGACGTTTCCGTTCCGCAGCTTCTACGCAGCTACCATTCCGGAAGGCGATCCTAGGAAACAGCGATACCTGGAACAGAAATATTAATTCAACAGAAAGCTGAAGACGACGAAAGGTAAGAGAATCTACATACTAAATCGCGTCCGCGTGTGCTTATAGTGTTCGCGTCCCATTAAAGGAACCACGGCACCCATCACAATCGAGTGATCGGTTCCGCGTTTCGGCTACGTGTCGTCCGTCTCCCACACGAGAAATTCTCTCGGGCCAGGACGTGACACAAGACACTTCACAATGAATATTATATCTTATCATGAAACATAGAAATGAGATGCGATATCGCGATTTAAGAGGCATTAGAACACTAATGCTACGATACGTAGACATCTGCAAACGCTATTTCCTAGCAAGGAAGTGTCGCATTTACATTCACTTGAAGTGTAGACGAGGAATACATAACACTGCACAACGAATATTTTATCTGATAATGAAACATAGAAATGAGATGCGATATCGCGATTCAAGAAGCATTAGAACACTATTGCTTCGATTCGTAGACATCTGCCAACGCTATTTCCTAGCAATCTAGTGTCGCATTTAAATTCGTTTGAAGTGTATGCGAGGTATGCAAGATAATTCGCAATGAATATTATATCTTATCATGAAAAAAATGAAATGAAATGCGATATCCCGTTTTGAGAAGCATTAGGACTCTAATTCTACGATACGTAGACATCTGCAAACGCTATTTCCTAGCAAGGAAGCGTAGCATTTACATTCATTTGAAGTGAATACGAGGTATACATGACACTTCGCAATGAATATTGTATCTCATAATGGACCATAGAAATGAGATGCGATATCGTGTTTTAAGAAGCATTAGATCTCCATTGCTACGATACGTAGACATCTGCAGACGCTATTTCCTAGCAAGGAAGTGTCGGATTTAAATTCATTTGAAGCGTTTGCGAGGTATACAAGACACTTCGCACTGAATATTATATTTTATCATAAAACATAGAAATGAGATGCGATATCGCGTTTTCAGAAGCATCAGAACTTTATTGCTACGATACGTAGGCATCTGCAAACGCTATTCCCTAGCAAGGAAGTGTCGTATTTACATTCTTTCGAAGTGAATACGGGGTGTACATAACACTGCACAATGAATATTATATCTTATCATGAGACATACAAATGAGATGCGATATGAGGATTTAAGAAGCATTAGAACACTTTTGCTTCGATACGTAGACATCTGCAAACGCTATTTCCATGCAAGGAAGTGTCGCATTGACATTCTTAGGAGGTGTAGACGAGGTATACATAACACTCCACAATGAATATTATATCTTATCATGAAACATAGAATTGAGGATCGATTCGCGTTTTAAGAAGCATTAGAACTCTATTGCTACGATACGTAGACATCTGTAGACGCTATTTCATAGCAAGGAAGTGTCGCACTTACATTCATTTGGAGTGCATGCGAGGTATACATGACACTTCGCGACGGAAATTATATCTTATAATGAAACATAGAAATGAGATGCGATATCGCGATTTAAGAAGCAACAGAACTCTATTGCTTCGATACTTAGATATCTGCAAACGCTGTTTAATAGCAAGGAAGTGTCGCATTTACATTCTTTTGAAGTGAATACGAGGTATACTTAACACAACACAATGAATATTGTACCTTGTCACGAAACATAGAAATGAAATGCGATATCGCGATTTAAGAAGCATTAGAACACAATTGCTACGATCGGTAGACATCTGCAAACTCTATTTAATAGCAAGGAAGTGTTGCATTTACATTCGTTTGAAGTGAATACGAGGAATACATGACACTTCGCAATGAATATTCTATCTTGTCTTGAAACATAGAAATGAGATGCGATATCTCGTTTTAAGAAGCATTAGAACTCTACTCCTTCGGTACGTAGATATCTGGGAGCGTTATTTCCTAGCAAGGAAGTGTCGCATTTACATTCATTTGAAGTGTAGACGAGGAATACATAACACTGCACAACGAATATTTTATCTGATCATGAAACATAGAAATGAGATGCGATATCGCGATTCAAGAAGCATTAGAACACTATTGCTTCGATTCGTAGACATCTGCCAACGCTCTTTCCTAGCAATCTAGTGTCGCATTTAAATTCGTTTGAAGTGTATGCGAGGTATGCAGGATAATTCGCAATGAATATTATATCTTGTCACGAAACATAGAAATGAGATACGATATCGCGTTTAAAGAAGCATCAGAACTCCATTGCTTCGTTACGTAGACATATGGAAACGCTATTTCCTGGAAAGGATGTATCGCATTTACATTCGTTTGAAGGGTAGACGAGGAATACATAACACTTGGCAATGAATATTGTATCTTATCATGAAGAATAGAAATGAGATGCGATATCTTGTTTTAAGAAGCTTTTGAACTCTATTGCTACAGTGCGTAGACATCTGCAAACGCTATTTAATAGCAGGGAAGTGTCACATTTACATTCTTTTGAAATGAATACGAAGTATACATGATACTTCGCAATTAACATTATATCTTATCATGAAACATAGAAATGAAATGCGATATCGCGTTTTAAGAAGAATTCTAACTCTATTGCTACGATTCATAGACATCTGCAAACGATATTTCCTAGCAAGGCAGTGACGCATTATCATTCTTTTGAAGTGAATTCGAGGTATACATAACATTGCACAATGAATATTATATCTTATCATGAAACATAGAAATGAGATGCGATATCGCGATTTAAGCAGCATTAGAACTCTATTGCTTCGATACCTAGACATCTGCAAAAGCTATTTCCTAGCAAGGGAGTGTCGCATTTACATTCTTTTGAAGTGAATACGAGGTTATAATAACACTCCACAATGAATATTATATCTTATCATGAAACATAGAAATGAGATGCGATATCGCGATTTTAGAAGCATTAGAACACTAATGCTACGATACGTAGACATCTGCAAATGCTATTTGCTAGCAAGGGAGTGTCGCATTTACATTCTATTGAAGTGAATACGAGGTTATGATAACACTCCACAATGAATATTATATCTCATCATGAAACATAGAAATGAGATTCGATATGGCGATTTAAGAAGCAGTATATCTCTATTGCTTTGATACGTAGACATCTGCAAACGCTATTTCCTAGCAAGGAAGTGTCACATTTACATTCCTTTTAAGTGTAGACGATGTATACATAACACTACGCAATGAATATTATATTTTATCATGAAAAATAGAAATGAGATGCGTTATCGCGTTTTAAGAAGCATCAGAACTCTATTGCTTCGATACGTAGAAAACTGCAAACGCTATATCCTAGCAAGGAACTGTCGTGTTTACCTTCTTTTGATGTGAATACGAGGTATACATGACTCTTCGCAATTAGTGTCATATCTTATCATGAAACATAGAAATGAGATGCAATATCCAGTTTTAAGAAGAATTAGAGCTCTATTGCTTCGATACGTAGACACCTGCAAACGCTATTTCCTAGCAAGGAAGTGTCGCATTTACATTCTTCTGAACTGAATACGAGGTATACTTAACACTCCACAATGAATATTATATCTCATCATGAAACCAAGAAATGAGGATCGATTTCGCGTTTTAAGAAGCATTAGAACACCTTTGCTACGATACATAGACATCTGCAGACTCTATTTTCTACCAAGGAGGTGTCGCATTTACATTCCTTTGAAGTGAATACGAGGTATACAAAACATTCCACAATGAATATTATATGTTATCATGAAACATAGAAATGAGTATCGATTTCGCGTTTTAAGAAGCATTAGAATTCCGTTGCTACGATTCGTAGACATCTGCAAACGCTATTTCCTATCAGGGAAGTGCCGCATTTACATTCGTTTGAAGTGTAGACGAGATAAACATAACACTGCACAATGAAAATTATATCTTATCATGAAACATAGAAATGAGATGCGATATCGCGTCTTAAGGGACAATAGAACTCTTCTTCTTCGATACGTAGACATGTGCAAACGCTACTTCCAAGCCAGGAAGTGTCGCATTTACATTCTGTTGAAGTGCATACGAGGTATACATGACACTCCGCAATGAATATTATATCTTATCATGAAACATAGAAATGAGATGCGATATCGCTATTTAAGTAGCAGTAGATCTCTACTGCTTCGATACGTAGACATCTGCCAACGCTATTTCCTAGCAGGGAAATGTCACATTTACATTCATTTGAAGTGTATGCGACGTATACAAGACACTTCGCAATGAATATTATATCTTATCATGAAATATAGAAATGAGATGCGATATCGCGTTTTAGAAGCATTAGAACTCTAATGCTACGGTACGTAGACATCTGCAAACGCTATTTCCTAGCAAGGGAGTTGTGCATTTACATTCATTTGAAGTGTATGCGGGGTATACATGACACTTCGCAATGATTATTATATTTTATCATGAAACATAGAAAGGAGATGCGATATCGCGTTTTGAGAAGCATTAGAACACTAATGCTACGATACGTAGACATCTGCAAATGCTATTTCCTAGCAAGGGAGTGTCGCATTTACATTCTATTGAAGTGAATACGAGGTTATGATAACACTCCACAATGAATATTATATCTTATCATGAAACATAGAAATGAGATGCGATATGGCGATTTAAGAAGCAGTAGATCTCTATTGCTTCGATACGTAGCCATCTGCCAACGCTATTTCCTAGCAAGGAAGTGTCGCATTTACATTCATTTGAAGTGTATGCGAGCTATACAAGACACTTCGCAATGAATATTATATCTTATCATGAAACATAGAAATGAGACTCGATATCGCGATTTAGGAAGCATTAGAATTCTATTGCTTCGATACGTAGACATCTGCCAACGCTATTTCCTAGCAGGGAAGTGTCGCATTTACATTCATTTGAAGTGTATGCGACGTATACAAGACACATCGCAATGAATATTATATCTTATCATGAAACATAGAAATGAGATGCGATATCGCGTTTTAAGAAGCATTAGAACTCTCTTGCTTCGATACGTAGACATCAGGAAAGGCTATTTCCTAGCAAGGATGAGTGGCATTTACAATCTTTTGAAGCGTAGACGACGTATACATAACACATCGCAATGAATCTTATATCTTATATCTTACCATGAGATGCGATATCGCGTTTTAAAAAGCATTAGAACTCCGCTGCTTCGATACGTAGACATCTCGAAATGCATTTCCTAGCAAGGCAGTGTGGCATTTACATTCGTTTGAAGTATAGACGAGGTTTACATAACACTTCGCAACGAATACTATATCTTATCACGAAACAGAAATGAGACGCTATTTCGCGTTTAAAGAAGCATTAGAACTCTATTGCTTCGATTCGTAGACATCTGTAAACGCTATATCCTAGCAAGGAAGTGTCGCATTTACATTCATTTGAAGTGTATGCGTGGTATACATGCCACTTCGCAATGAATATTATTACTTATCATGAAACTTAGAAATGATATGCGATATCGCGATTTGAGAAGCGTTAGAACTCTATTGCATCGAAACGTGGACATCTGCAAACGCTATTACCTAGCAGCGAAGTGTCGCATTTACATCCTTTTGAAGAGAATACGAGATATACATGACACTTCGCAGTGAATATTATATCTTATCATGAAACAAAGAAATGCAATGCGATATCGCGTTTTAAGAAGCGTTAGAAATCTATTGCTACGATACGTAGATATCTGCAGACGCTATTTCCTAGCAAGGAAGTGTCGCATTCACATTCATTTGAAGTGAATACGAGGTATACACAACACTCCACAGTGAATATCATATCTTATAATGAAACATAGAAATGAGATGCGATATGACGATTTAAGAAGCATTATAAATGTATATATTGCTTGCTAATAATACATTGTATATGTATTATATTGCTTCGATACGTAGACATCTGGAAACGCAATTACCTAGAAAGGAAGTGTCGCATTTACATTCTTTTGAAGTGAATGCGAGATATTCATGACACTTCGCAATGAATACTATATCTTATCATGAAACATAAAAATGAGATGCGAAATCTCGTTTTAAGAAGCATTGGAACTCAATTGCTTCGATAAGTAGACATCCGCCAACGCTATTACCTACCAATCACCCTGGAAGATAAGATATAATATTCATTGCGAAGTGGTTATGCATTCCTCGTCTACGACTCAAATTAATGTAAATGCGACACTTTCCTTGCAAGGAAATAGCGTTTGCAGATGTCAACGTACCCGTAAGCAGTAGAGTTTCTTATGATACTTAAAACGCGATATCGCATCTCATTTCTATGTTTTCATGGTAAGATTATAATATGATTTGCGAAGTGTTATGTATTCCTCGTCTACACTTCAAAATGAATGTAAATGCGACACTTCCTTGCAAGGAAATAACGTTTGCAGATGTCTACGTATCGAAGCAATAGAGTTCAAATGCTTCATAAACGCGATATCGCATCTCATTTCCATGTTTCATGGTAAGATATAATATGATTTGCGACGTGTTATGTATTCCTCGTCTACACTTCAAACGAATGTAAATGGGACACTTCCATGCTAGGAAATAGCGTTTGCAGATGTCTACGTATCGTAAGGACAGAGTTCTAATGCTTCTTAAAACGTGATATCGCATCTCATTTCTATGTTTCATGGTAAGATATAATATTCATTGCGAAGTGTTATGCATTCCTCGTCTACGATTCAAATGAATGTAAATGCGACACTTCCTTGCTAGGAAATAGCGTTTACAGATATCTATGTATCGAAGCAATAGAGTTCTTATGCTTCTTAAAACGAGATATCGCATCTCATATCTATGTTTCATGATAAGATATAATATTCATTGCGAAGCGTTATGCATTCCTCGTCTACGATTCAAATGAATGTAAATGCGACTCTTCCTTGCTAGGAAATAGCGTTTGCAGAAGTTTACGTATCGTAGGGATAGAGTTCTAATGCTTCTTAAAACGTGATGTCGCATCTTATTTCTATGTTTCATGGTAAGATATAACATTCATTGCGAAGTGTTATGCATTCCTCGTCTACACTTTAACTGAATGTAAATGCGACACTTCCTTGCAAGGAAATAGCGTTTGCAGATGTCTACGTATCAAAGCAATGGAGTTCTAATGCTTCTTAAAACGAGATATCGCATCTCATTTCTATGTTTCATGGTAAGATATAATATTCATTGCGAAGTGTTATGCATTCCTCTTCTACGATCCAAATGAATGTAAATGCGACACTTCCTTGCTAGGAAATAGCGTTTGCAGATGTCAACGTACCGTAGCAATAGAGTTCTTATGATTCTTAAAACGCGATATCGCATCTCATTTCTATGTTTCGTGGTAAGATATAATATGATTTGCGAAGTGGCATGTATTCCTCGTCTACACTTTAAATGAATGTAAATGCGACACTTCCTTGCAAGGAAATAGCGTTTGCAGATGTCTACGTATCGCAGCAATAGAGTTCTTATGATTCTTAAAACGCGATATCGCATCTCATTTCTATGTTTCATGGTAAGATATAATATGGTTTGAGAAGTGTTATGCATTCCTCGTCTACGATTCAAATGAATGTAAATGCGACACTTCCTTGCTAGGAAATAGCGTTTACAGATGTCTATGTATCGAAGCAATAGAGTTCTTATGCTTCTTAAAACGAGATATCGCATCTCATATCTATGTTTCATGATAAGATATAATATTCATTGCGAAGCGTTATGCATTCCTCGTCTACGATTCAAATGAATGTAAATGCGACTCTTCCTTGCTAGGAAATAGCGTTTGCAGAAGTTTACGTATCGTAGGGATAGAGTTCTAATGCTTCTTAAAACGTGATATCGCATCTTATTTCTATGTTTCATGGTAAGATATAACATTCATTGCGAAGTGTTATGCATTCCTCGTCTACACTTTAACTGAATGTAAATGCGACACTTCCTTGCAAGGAAATAGCGTTTGCAGATGTCTACGTATCAAAGCAATGGAGTTCTAATGCTTCTTAAAACGAGATATCGCATCTCATTTCTATGTTTCATGGTAAGATATAATATTCATTGCGAAGTGTTATGCATTCCTCTTCTACGATCCAAATGAATGTAAATGCGACACTTCCTTGCTAGGAAATAGCGTTTGCAGATGTCAACGTACCGTAGCAATAGAGTTCTTATGATTCTTAAAACGCGATATCGCATCTCATTTCTATGTTTCGTGGTAAGATATAATATGATTTGCGAAGTGGCATGTATTCCTCGTCTACACTTTAAATGAATGTAAATGCGACACTTCCTTGCAAGGAAATAGCGTTTGCAGATGTCTACGTATCGCAGCAATAGAGTTCTTATGATTCTTAAAACGCGATATCGCATCTCATTTCTATGTTTCATGGTAAGATATAATATGGTTTGAGAAGTGTTATGCATTCCTCGTCTACGATTCAAATGAATGTAAATGCGACACTTCCTTGCTAGGAAATAGCGTTTACAGATATCTATGTATCGAAGCAATAGGGTTCTTATGCTTCTTAAAACGAGATATCGCATCTCATACCTATGTTTCATGATAAGATATAATATTCATTGCGAAGCGTTATGCATTCCTCGTCTACGATTCAAATGAATGTAAATGCGACTCTTCCTTGCTAGGAAATAGCGTTTGCAGAAGTTTACGTATCGTAGGGATAGAGTTCTAATGCTTCTTAAAACGTGATATCGCTTCTTATTTCTATGTTTCATGGTAAGATATAACATTCATTGCGAAGTGTTATGCATTCCTCTTCTACACTTTAACTGAATGTAAATGCGACACTTCCTTGCAAGGAAATAGCGTTTGCAGATGTCTACGTATCAAAGCAATGGAGTTCTAATGCTTCTTAAAACGAGATATCGCATCTCATTTCTATGTTTCATGGTAAGATATAATATTCATTGCGAAGTGTTATGCATTCCTCTTCTACGATTCAAATGAATGTAAATGCGACACTTCCTTGCAAGGAAATAGCGCTTGCAGATGTCTACGTATCGTAGCATTAGAGTTCTCATGCTTCTTAAAACGCGATATCGCATCTCATTTCTATGTTTCATGGTAAGATATAATATGATTTGCGAAGTGTTATGTAGTCCTCGTCTACACTTCAAATGAATGTAAATGCGACACTTCCTTGCTAGGAAATAGCGTTTGCAGATGTCTACGTATCGTAGCAATAGATTTCTAATGCTTCTTAAAACGAGATATTGCACCTCATATCTATGTTTAATGATAAGATATAATATTCATTGCGAAGTGTTATGCATTCCTCGTCTACGATTCAAATGAATGTAAATGCGACACTTCCTTGCAAGGAAATAGCGTTTGCAGATGTCTACCTATCGTAGAAATGGAGTTCTTATGATTCTTAAAACGCGATATCGCATCTCATTTCTATGTTTCATGGTAAGATATAATATGATTTGCGAAGTGTTATGTATTCCTCGTCTACACTTCAAATGAATGTGAATGCGACACTTCCTCGCTAGGAAATAGCGTTTGCAGATGTCTACGTATCGTAGCAATAGAGTTCTTATGATTCTTAAAACGCGATATCGCATCTCATTTCTGTGGTTCATGGTAAGGTATAATATGATTTGCGAAGTGTTATGTATTCCTCGTCTACACTTCAAATGATTGTAAATGCGACACATCCTTCCAAAGAAATAGCGTTTGCAGACGTCTACGTATCGTAGCAATAGATTTATAATGCTTCTTAAAACGCGATATCGCATCTCATTTCTATGTTTCATGGTAAGATATAACATGATTTGCGAAGTGTCATGTAATCCTCGTCTACACTTCAAATGAATGTAAATGCGGCACTTCCTTGCTAGGAAATAGCGTTTGCAGATGTCTACGTATTGTAGCAATAGAGTTCTTATGATTCTTAAAACGCGATATCGCATCTCATTTCTATGTTTCATGGTAAGATATAATATGATTTGCGAAGTGTCATGTATTCCTCGTCTACACTTCAAATGAATGTGAATGCGACACTTCTTGGCTAGGAAATAGCGTCTGCAGATGTCTAGGTATCGTAGCAATAGAGTTCAAATGCTTCTTAAAACGAGATATTGCACCTCATATCTATGTTTAATGATAAGATATAATATTCATTGCGAAGTGTTATGCATTCCTCGTCTACGATTCAAATGAATGTAAATGCGACACTTCCTTCCAAGGAAATAGCGTTTGCAGATGTCTACGTATTGTAGCAATAGAGTTCTTATGATTCTTAAAACGCGACATCGCATCTCATTTCTATGTTTCATGGTAAGATATAATATGATTTGCGAAGTGTCATGTATTCCTCGTCTACACTTCAAATGAATGTAAATGCGACACTTCTTTGCTAGGAAATAGCGTCTGCAGATGTCTAGGTATCGTAGCAATAGAGTTCAAATGCTTCTTAAAGCGAGATATTGCACCTCATATCTATGTTTAATGAAAAGATATAATATTCATTGCGAAGTGTTATGCATTCCTCGTCTACGATTCAAATGAATGTAAATGCGACACTTTCTTCCAAGGAAATAGCGTTTGCAGATGTCTACGTATTGTAGCAATAGAGTTCTTATGATTCTTAAAACGCGATATCGCATCTCATTTCTATGTTTCATGGTAAGATATAATATGATTTGCGAAGTGAGATGTATTCCTCGTCTACACTTCAAGTGAATGTAAATGCGACACCTCCTTGCTAGGAAATAGCGTCTGCAGATGTCTAGGTATCGTAGCAATAGAGTTCAAATGCTTCTTAAAACGAGATATTGCACCTCATATCTATGTTTAGTGATAAGATATAATATTCATTGCGAAGTGTTATGTATTCCTCGTCTACACTTCAAATGAATGTGAATGCGACACTTCTTCGCTAGGAAATAGCGTTTGCGGATGTCTTCGTATCGTAGCAATAGAGTTCTTATGATTCTTAAAACGCGATATCGCATCTCATTTCTATGTTTAATGATAAGATATAACATTCATTGCGAAGTGTTATGCATTCCTCGTCTACGATTCAAATGAATGTAAATGCGACACTTCCTTCCAAGGAAATAGCGTTTGCAGATGTCTACGTATTGTAGCAATAGAGTTCTTATGATTCTTAAAACGCGATATCGCATCTCATTTCTATGTTTCATGGTAAGATATAATATGATTTGCGAAGTGTCATGTATTCCTCGTCTACACTTCAAATGAATGTAAATGCGACACTTCTTGGCTAGGAAATAGCGTCTGCAGATGTCTAGGTATCGTAGCAATAGAGTTCAAATGGTTCTTAAAACGAGATATTGCACCTCATATCTATGTTTAATGATAAGATATAATATTCATTGCGAAGTGTTATGCATTCCTCGTCTACGATTCAAAAGAATGTAAATGCGACACTTCCTTCCAATGAAATAGCGTTTGCAGATGTCTACGTATTGTAGCAATAGAGTTCTTATGATTCTTAAAACGCGATATCGCATCTCATTTCTATGTTTCATGGTAAGATATAATATGATTTGCGAAGTGAGATGTATTCCTCGTCTACACTTCAAGTGAATGTAAATGCGACACCTCCTTGCTAGGAAATAGCGTCTGCAGATGTCTAGGTATCGTAGCAATAGAGTTCAAATGCTTCTTAAAACGAGATATTGCACCTCATATCTATGTTTAGTGATAAGATATAATATTCATTGCGAAGTGTTATGTATTCCTCGTCTACACTTCAAATGAATGTGAATGCGACACTTCTTCGCTAGGAAATAGCGTTTGCAGATGTCTACGTATCGTAGCAATAGAGTTCTTATGATTCTTAAAACGCGATATCGCATCTCATTTCTATGTTTAATGATAAGATATAACATTCATTGCGAAGTGTTATGCATTCCTCGTCTACGATTCAAATGAATGTAAATGCGACACTTCCTTCCAAGGAAATAGCGTTTGCAGATGTCTACGTATTGTAGCAATAGAGTTCTTATGATTCTTAAAACGCGATATCGCATCTCATTTCTATGTTTCATGGTAAGATATAATATGATTTGCGAAGTGTCATGTATTCCTCGTCTACACTTCAAATGAATGTAAATGCGACACTTCTTGGCTAGGAAATAGCGTCTGCAGATGTCTAGGTATCGTAGCAATAGAGTTCAAATGGTTCTTAAAACGAGATATTGCACCTCATATCTATGTTTAATGATAAGATATAATATTCATTGCGAACTGTTATGCATTCCTCGTCTACGATTCAAAAGAATGTAAATGCGACACTTCCTTCCAATGAAATAGCGTTTGCAGATGTCTACGTATTGTAGCAATAAAGTTCTTATGATTCTTAAAACGCGACATCGCATCTCATTTCTATGTTTCATGGTAAGATATAATATGATTTGAGAAGTGTCATGTATTCCTCGTCTACACTTCAAACGAATGTAAATGCGACACTTCTTTGCTAGGAAATAGCGTCTGCAGATGTCTAGGTATCGTAGCAATAGAGTTCAAATGCTTCTTAAAGCGAGATATTGCACCTCATATCTATGTTTAATGAAAAGA
This sequence comes from Xylocopa sonorina, assembly GCF_050948175.1. NCBI lineage: Eukaryota > Metazoa > Arthropoda > Insecta > Hymenoptera > Apidae > Xylocopa > Xylocopa sonorina. The sequence goes on along the minus strand of NW_027490397.1, from coordinate 134,605 downwards.
TATAATATTTATTGCGAAGTGGTATGCATTCCTCGTCTACGATTCAAATGAATGTAAATGCGACACTTCCTTCCAAGGAAATAGCGTTTGCAGATGTCTACGTCTTATAGCAATAGAGTTCTTATGATTCTTAAAACGCGATATCGCATCTCATTTCTATGTTTCATGGTAAGATATAATATGATTTGCGAAGTGTCATGTATTCCTCGTCTACATTTCAAATGAATGTAAATGCGACACTTCCTTGCTAGGAAATAGCGTCTGCAGATGTCTAGGTATCGTAGCAATAGAGTTCAAATGCTTCTTAAAACGAGATATTGCACCTCATATCTATGTTTAATGATAAGATATAATATTCATTGCGAAGTGTTATGTATTCCTCGTCTACACTTCAAATGAATGTGAATGCGACACTTCTTCGCTAGGAAATAGCGTTCGCAGATGTCTACGTATCGTAGCAATAGAGTTCTTATGATTCTTAGAACGCAATATCGCATCTCATTTCTGTGTTTAATGATAAGATATAACATTCATTGCGAAGTGTTATGCATTCCTCGTCTACGATTCAAATGAATGTAAATGCGACACTTCCTTCCAAGGAAATAGCGTTTGCAGATGTCTACGTATTGTAGCAATAGAGTTCTTATGATTCTTAAAACGCGATATCGCATCTCATTTCTATGTTTCATGGTAAGATATAATATGATTTGCGAAGTGTAACGTACTCCTCGTCTACACTTCAAATGAATGTAAATGCGACACATCTTTGCTAGGAAATAGCGTCTGCAGATGTCTAGGTATCGTAGTCAATAGAGTTCTAATGCTTCTTAAAGCGAGATATTGCATCTCATATCTATGTTTCATGATAAGATATAATATTCATTGCGAATTGTTATGCATTCCTCGTCTACACTTCAAATGAATGTAAATGCGACACTTCCTTGCTAGGAAATAGCGTCTGCAGATGTCTAGGTATCGTAGCAATAGAGTTCAAATGCTTCTTAAAACGAGATATTGCACCTCATATCTATGTTTAATTATAAGATATAATATTCATTGCGAAGTGTTATGCATTCCTCGTCTACGATTCAAATGAATGTAAATGCGACACTTTCTTGCAAGGAAATAGCGTTTGCAGATGTCTACGTATCGTAGCAATAGCTTTCTAATGCTTCTTAAAACGCAATATCGCATCTCATTTCTTTGTTTCATGGTAAGATATAATATGATTTGCGAAGTGTTATGTATTCCTCCTCTTCACTTCAAATGAATGTAAATGCGACACTCCTTTGCTAGGAAGTAGCGTTTGCAGATGTCTAGCTATCGTAGCAATAGTGTTCAAATGCTTCTTAGAACGAGATATTGCATCTCATATCTATGTTTAATGATAAGATATAATATTCATTGCGAAGGGTTATGCATTCCTCGTATACGATTCAAATGAATGTAAATGCGACACTTCCTTGCTAGGAAATAGCGTCTGCAGATGTCTACGTATCGTAGCGATAGAGTTCTAATGCTTCTTAAATCGCGATATCGCATCTCATTTCTATGTTTCATGGTAAGATATAATATGATTTGCGAAGTGTTATATATTCGTCCTCTACACTTCAAATCAATGTAAATGCGACACTTCCTAGCATGGAAATAGCGTTTGCAGATGTCTACGTATCGTAGCAATAGCTTTCTAAAGCTTCTTAAAACGCGATAACGCATCTCATTTGTATGTTTCATGGTAAGATATAGTATGATTTGCGAAGTGTCATGTATTCGTCGTCTACACTTCAAATGAATGTGAATGCGATACTTCCTCGCTAGGAAATAGCGTTTGCAGATGTCTACGTATCGTAGCAATAGCTTTCTAATGCTTCGTAGAACGCGATATCGCATCTCATTTCTGTGTTTCATGGTAAGATGTAATATGATTTGCGAAGTGTTATATATTCGTCCTCTACACTTCAAATCAATGTAAATGCGACACTTCCTTGCAAGGAAATAGCGTTTGCAGATTACTACGTATCGAAGCAATAGAGTTCAAATGCTTCTTAAAACGAGATATTGCACCTCATATCTATGTTTAATTATAAGATATAATATTCATTGCGAAGTGTTATGCATTCCTCGTCTACGATTCAAATGAATGTAAATGCGACACTTCCTTGCAAGGAAATAGCGTTTGCAGATGTCTACGTATCGTAGCAATAGAGTTCTTATGATTCTTAAAACGCTATATCGCATCTCATTTCTATGTTTCATGGTAAGATATAATATGATTTGCGAAGTGTTATGTATTCCTCGTCTTCACTTCAAATGAATGTGAATGCGACACTTCTTCGCTAGGAAATAGCGTTTGCAGATGTCTACGTATCGTAGCAATAGAGTTCTTATGATTCTTAAAACGCGATATCGCATCTCATTTCTATGGTTCATGGTAAGATATAATATGATTTGCGAAGTGTTATGTATTCCTCGTTTACACTTCATATGAATGTAAATGCGACACTTCCTTGCAAGGAAATAGCGTTTGCAGATGTCTACGTATCGTAGCAATAGCTTTCTAATGCTTCTTAAAACGCAATATCGCATCTCATTTCTTTGTTTCATGGTAAGATATAATATGATTTGCGAAGTGTTATGTATTCCTCCTCTTCACTTCAAATGAATGTAAATGCGACACTCCATTGCTTGGAAGTAGCGTCTGCAGATGTCTAGCTATCGTAGCAATAGAGTTCAAATGCTTCTTAGAACGAGATATTGCATCTCATATCTATGTTTAATGATAAGATATAATATTCATTGCGAAGGGTTATGCATTCCTCGTATACGATTCAAATGAATGTAAATGCGACACTTCCTTGCTAGGAAATAGCGTTTGCAGATGTCTACGTATCGTAGCAATAGAGTTCTTATGATTCTTAAAACGCGATATCGCATCTCATTTCTGTGGTTCATGGTAAGGTATAATATGATTTGCGAAGTGTTATGTATTCCTCGTCTACACTTCAAATGATTGTAAATGCGACACATCCTTGCAAAGAAATAGCGTTTGCAGACGTCTACGTATCGTAGCAATAGATTTATAATGCTTCTTAAAACGCGATATCGCATCTCATTTCTATGTTTCATGGTAAGATATAACATGATTTGCGAAGTGTCATGTATTCCTCGTCTACACTTCAAATGAATGTAAATGCGGCACTTCCTTGCTAGGAAATAGCGTTTGCAGATGTCTACGTATTGTAGCAATAGAGTTCTTATGATTCTTAAAACGCGATATCGCATCTCATTTCTATGTTTCATGGTAAGATATAATATGATTTGCGAAGTGTCATGTATTCCTCGTCTACACTTCAAATGAATGTAAATGCGACACTTCCTTGCAAGGAAATAGCGTCTGCAGATGTCTAGGCATCGTAGCAATAGAGTTCAAATGCTTCTTAAAACGAGATATTGAATCTCATAGCTATGTTTCATGATAAGATATAATATTCATTGCGAAGTGTTATGCATTCCTCGTATACGAATGAAATGGACGTAAATGCGACACTTCCTTGCTAGGAAATAGCGTTTGCAGATGTCTACGTATCGTAGCATTAGAGTTCTCATGCTTCTTAAAACGCGATATCGCATCTCATTTCTATGTTTCATGGTAAGATATAATGTGATTTGCGAAGTGTTATGTAGTCCTCGTCTACACTTCAAATGAATGTAAATGCGACACTTCCTTGCTAGGAAATAGCGTTTGCAGATGTCTACGTATCGTAGCAATAGATTTCTAATGCTTCTTAAAACGCGATATCGCATCTCATTTCTATGTTGCATGATAGGATATAATATTCATTGTAAAGTGTTATGTATACCTCGTATTCTCTTCAGAAGAATGTAAATGCGAAACTTTCTTGCAAGGAAATAGCGTTTGCAGATGTCTACGTATCGTAGCAATAGAGCTCTAATGCTTCTTAAAACGCGACATTGCATCTCATTTCTATGTTTCATGGTAAGATATAATATGATTTGCGAAGTGTTATGCATTCCTCGTCTACGATTCAAATGAATGTAAATGCGACACTTCCCTGCAAGGAAATAGCGTTTGCAGATGTCTACGTATTGTAGCAATAGAGTTCTTATGCTTCTTAAAACGCGATATCGCATCTCATTTCTATGTTTCATGGTAAGATATAATATGATTTGCGAAATGTCATGTATTCCTCGTCTACAATTCAAATGAATGTAAATGCGACCCTTCCTTGCTAGGAAATAGCGCCTGCAGATGTCTAGGTATCGTAGCAATAGAGTTCAAATGCTTCTTAAAACGAGATATTGCACTTCATATCTATGTTTAATGATAAGATATAATATTCATTGCGAAGTGTTATGCATTCCTCGTCTACGATTCAAATGAATGTAAATGCGACACTTCCTTCCAAGGAAATAGCGTTTGCAGATGTCTACGTATTGTAGCAATAGAGTTCTTATGATTCTTAAAACGCGACATCGCATCTCATTTCTATGTTTCATGGTAAGATATAATATGATTTGTGACGTGTCATGTATTCCTCGTCTACACTTCAAATGAATGTAAATGCGACACTTCCTTGCAAGGAAATAGCGTTTGCAGATGTCTACGTATCGAGGCAATAGAGTTCAAATGCTTCTTAAAACGAGATATTGCATCTCATATCTATGTTTCATGATAAGATATAATATTCATTGCGAAGTGTTATGCGTTCCCCGCCTACGATTCAAATGAAAGTAAATGCGACACTTCCTTGCAAGGAAATAACGATTGCAGATGTCTACGTATCGTAGCAATAGAGTTCATATGATTCTTAAAACGCGATATCGCATCTCATTTCTATGTTTCATGGTAAGATATAACATGATTTGCGAAGTGTTATGTATTCCTCGTCTACACTTCAAATGAATGTGAATGCGATACTTCCTCGCTAAGAAATAGCGTTTGCAGATGTTTACGTATCGTAGCAATAGAGTTCATATGATCCTTAAAACGCGATATCGGATCTCATTTCTATGTTTCATGGTAAGATATAACATGATTTGCGAAGTGTCATGTATTCCTCGTCTACACTTCAAATGAATGTGAATGCGACACTTCCTCGCTAGGAAATAGCGTTTGCAGATGTCTACGTATCGTAGCAATAGAGTTCATATGATTCTTAAAACGCGATATCGCATCTCATTTCTATGTTTCATGGTAAGATATAATATGATTTGCGAAGTGTCATGTATTCCTCGTCTACACTTCAAATGAATGTAAATGCGACACTTTCTTGCAAGGAAATAGCGTTTGCAAATGTCTACCGATCGTAGCAATAGTGTTCTAATGCTTCTTAAAACGAGATATCGCATCTCATTTCTATGTTTCATGGTACGATATAATATTCATTGCGAAGTGTTATGCATTCCTCGTCTACGATTCAAATGAATGTAAATGCGACACTTCCTTGCAAGGAAATAGCGTTTGCAGATGTCTACGTATCGTAGCAATAGAGTTCTTATGATTCTTAAAACGCGATATCGCATCTCATTTCTATGTTTCATGGTAAGATATAATATGATTTGCGAAGTGTCATGTATTCCTCGTCTACACTTCAAATGAATGTAAATGCGACACTTCCTAGCAAGGAAATAGCGTTTGCAGATGTCTACGTATCGTAGCAATAGCTTTCTAAAGCTTCTTAAAACGCGATATCGCATCTCATTACTATGTTGCATGATATGATATAATATTCATTGTAAAGTGTTATGTATACCTCGTTTTCGCTTCAGAAGAATGTAAATGCGACACTCCCTTGCAAGGAAATAGCGTTTGCGGACGTCTACGTATCGTAGCAATAGAGTTCTTATGATTCTTAAAAGGCGATATCGCATCTCATTTCTATGTCTCATGGTAAGATATAATATGATTTGCGATGTGTTATGTATTCCTCGTCTACACTTCAAATGAATGTAAATGCGACACTTCCTAACAAGGAAATAGCGTTTGCAGATGTCTACGTATCGAAGCAATAGAGTTCAAATGCTTCTTAAAACGCGATATCGCATCTCATTTCTATGTTTCATGGTAAGATTTAATTTGATTTGCGAAGTGTTATGTATTCCTCGTCTACACTTCAAATGAATGTAAATGCGATACTTCCTTGCTAGGAAATAACGTTTGCAGATGTCTACGTATCGAAGCAATAGAGTTCAAATGCTTCTTAAAACGCGATATCGCATCTCATTTCTATGTTTCATGGTAAGATATAATATGATTTGCGAAGTGTTATGTATTCCTCGTCTACACATCAAATGAATGTAAATGCGACACTTCCTTGCAAGGAAATAGCGCTTGCAGATGTCTACGTATCGCAGCAATAGAGTTCTTATGATTCTTAAAACGCGATATCGCATCTCATTTCTATGTTTCATGGTAAGATATAATGTGATTTGCGAAGTGTAATGTATTCCTCCTCTACACTTCAAATGAATGTAAATGCGACACTTCCTTGCTAGGAAATAGCGTCTGCAGATGTCTAGGTATCGCAGAAATGGTGTTCTAATGCTTCTTAAAACGCGATATCGCATCTCATTTCTATGTTTCATGGTAAGATATAATATGATTTGCGAAGTGTTATGTATTCCTCGTCTACACTTCAAATGAATGTAAATGCGACACTTCCTTGCAAGGAAATAGCGCTTGCAGATGTCTACGTATCGTAGCAATAGAGTTCTTATGATTCTTAAAACGCGATATCGCATCTCATTTCTATTTTTCATGGTAAGGTATAATATGATTTGCGAAGTGTAATGTATTCCTCGTCTACACTTCAAGTGGATGTAAATGCGACACTTCCTTGCAAGGAAATAGCGTCTGCAGATGTCTAGGCATCGTAGCAATAGAGTTCAAATGCTTCTTAAAACGAGATATTGCATCTCATATCTATGTTTCATGATAAGATATAATATTCATTGCGAAGTGTTATGCATTCCTCGTATACGAATGAAATGGACGTAAATGCAACACCTCCTTGCTAGGAAATAGCGTTTGCAGATGTCTACGTATCGTAGCATTAGAGTTCTCATGCTTCTTAAAACGCGATATCGCATCTCATTTCTGTGGTTCATGGTAAGGTATAATATGATTTGCGAAGTGTTATGTATTCCTCGTCTACACTTCAAATGAATGTATATGCGGCACTTCCTTGCTAGGAAATAGCGTTTGCAGATGTCTACGTATTGTAGCAATAGAGTTCTTATGATTCTTAAAACGCGACATCGCATCTCATTTCTATGTTTCATTGTAAGATATAATATGATTTGCGAAGTGTCATGTATTCCTCGTCTACACTTCAAATGAATGTAAATGCGACACTTCTTTGCTAGGAAATAGCGTCTGCAGATGTCTAGGTATCGTAGCAACAGAGTTCAAATGCTTCTTAAAGCGAGATATTGCACCTCATATCTATGTTTAATGAAAAGATATAATATTCATTGCGAAGTGTTATGCATTCCTCGTCTACGATTCAAATGAATGTAAATGCGACACTTCCTTCCAAGGAAATAGCGTTTGCAGATGTCTACGTATTGTAGCAATAGAGTTCTTATGATTCTTAAAACGCGATATCGCATCTCATTTCTATGTTTCATGGTAAGATATAATATGATTTGCGAAGTGAGATGTATTCCTCGTCTACACTTCAAGTGAATGTAAATGCGACACCTCCTTGCTAGGAAATAGCGTCTGCAGATGTCTAGGTATCGTAGCAATAGAGTTCAAATGCTTCTTAAAACGAGATATTGCACCTCATATCTATGTTTAGTGATAAGATATAATATTCATTGCGAAGTGTTATGTATTCCTCGTCTACACTTCAAATGAATGTGAATGCGACACTTCTTCGCTAGGAAATAGCGTTTGCAGATGTCTACGTATCGTAGCAATAGAGTTCTTATGATTCTTAAAACGCGACATCGCATCTCATTTCTATGTTTAATGATAAGATATAACATTCATTGCGAAGTGTTATGCATTCCTCGTCTACGATTCAAATGAATGTAAATGCGACACTTCCTTCCAAGGAAATAGCGTTTGCAGATGTCTACGTATTGTAGCAATAGAGTTCTTATGATTCTTAAAACGCGATATCGCATCTCATTTCTATGTTTCATGGTAAGATATAATATGATTTGCGAAGTGTCATGTATTCCTCGTCTACACTTCAAATGAATGTAAATGCGACACTTCTTGGCTAGGAAATAGCGTCTGCAGATGTCTAGGTATCGTAGCAATAGAGTTCAAATGGTTCTTAAAACAAGATATTGCACCTCATATCTATGTTTAATGATAAGATATAATATTCATTGCGAAGTGTTATGCATTCCTCGTCCACGATTCAAAAGAATGTAAATGCGACACTTCCTTCCAATGAAATAGCGTTTGCAGATGTCTACGTATTGTAGCAATAGAGTTCTTATGATTCTTAAAACGCGATATCGCATCTCATTTCTATGTTTCATGGTAAGATATAATATGATTTGCGAAGTGAGATGTATTCCTCGTCTACACTTCAAGTGAATGTAAATGCGACACCTCCTTGCTAGGAAATAGCGTCTGCAGATGTCTAGGTATCGTAGCAATAGAGTTCAAATGCTTCTTAAAACGAGATATTGCACCTCATATCTATGTTTAGTGATAAGATATAATATTCATTGCGAAGTGTTATGTATTCCTCGTCTACACTTCAAATGAATGTGAATGCGACACTTCTTCGCTAGGAAATAGCGTTTGCAGATGTCTACGTATCGTAGCAATAGAGTTCTTATGATTCTTAAAACGCGATATCGCATCTCATTTCTATGTTTAATGATAAGATATAACATTCATTGCGAAGTGTTATGCATTCCTCGTCTACGATTCAAATGAATGTAAATGCGACACTTCCTTCCAAGGAAATAGCGTTTGCAGATGTCTACGTATTGTAGCAATAGAGTTCTTATGATTCTTAAAACGCGATATCGCATCTCATTTCTATGTTTCATGGTAAGATATAATATGATTTGCGAAGTGTCATGTATTCCTCGTCTACACTTCAAATGAATGTAAATGCGACACTTCTTGGCTAGGAAATAGCGTCTGCAGATGTCTAGGTATCGTAGCAATAGAGTTCAAATGGTTCTTAAAACGAGATATTGCACCTCATATCTATGTTTAATGATAAGATATAATATTCATTGCGAAGTGTTATGCATTCCTCGTCTACGATTCAAAAGAATGTAAATGCGACACTTCCTTCCAATGAAATAGCGTTTGCAGATGTCTACGTATTGTAGCAATAGAGTTCTTATGATTCTTAAAACGCGACATCGCATCTCATTTCTATGTTTCATGGTAAGATATAATATGATTTGAGAAGTGTCATGTATTCCTCGTCTACACTTCAAATGAATGTAAATGCGACATTTCTTTGCTAGGAAATAGTGTCTGCAGATGTCTAGGTATCGTAGCAATAGAGTTCAAATGCTTCTTAAAGCGAGATATTGCACCTCATATCTATGTTTAATGAAAAGATATAATATTTATTGCGAAGTGGTATGCATTCCTCGTCTACGATTCAAATGAATGTAAATGCGACACTTCCTTCCAAGGAAATAGAGTTTGCAGATGTCTACGTCTTATAGCAATAGAGTTCTTATGATTCTTAAAACGCGATATCGCATCTCATTTCTATGTTTCATGGTAAGATATAATATGGTTTGCGAAGTGTCATGTATTCCTCGTCTACACTTCAAATGAATGTAAATGCGACACTTCCTTGCTAGGAAATAGCGTCTGCAGATGTCTAGGTATCGTAGCAATAGAGTTCAAATGCTTCTTAAAACGAGATATTGCACCTCATATCTATGTTTAATTATAAGATATAATATTCATTGCGAAGTGTTATGCATTCCTCGTCTACGATTCAAATGAATGTAAATGCGACACTTTCTTGCAAGGAAATAGCGTTTGCAGATGTCTACGTATCGTAGCAATAGAGTTCTTATGATTCTTAAAACGCGATATCGCATCTCATTTCTATGTTTCATGGTAAGATATAATATGATTTGCGAAGTGTTATGTATTCCTCGTCTACACTTCAAATGAATGTGAATGCGACACTTCTTCGCTAGGAAATAGCGTTTGCAGATGTCTACGTATCGTAGCAATAGAGTTCTTATGATTCTTAAAACGCGATATCGCATCTCATTTCTATGGTTCATGGTAAGATATAATATGATTTGCGAAGTGTTATGTATTCCTCGTTTACACTTCATATGAATGTAAATGCGACACTTCCTTGCAAGGAAATAGCGTTTGCAGATGTCTACGTATCGTAGCAATAGCTTTCTAATGCTTCTTAAAACGCAATATCGCATCTCATTTCTTTGTTTCATGGTAAGATATAATATGATTTGCGAAGTGTTATGTATTCCTCCTCTTCACTTCAAATGAATGTAAATGCGACACTCCTTTGCTAGGAAGTAGCGTTTGCAGATGTCTAGCTATCGTAGCAATGGTGTTCAAATGCTTCTTAGAACGAGATATTGCATCTCATATCTATGTTTAATGATAAGATATAATATTCATTGCGAAGTGTCATGTATTCCTCGTCTACACTTCAAATGAATGTAAATGCGACACTTCTTGGCTAGGAAATAGCGTCTGCAGATGTCTAGGTATCGTAGCAATAGAGTTCAAATGCTTCTTAAAACGAGATATTGCACCTCATATCTATGTTTAGTGATAAGATATAATATTCATTGCGAAGTGTTATGTATTCCTCGTCCACACTTCAAATGAATGTGAATGCGACACTTCTTCGCTAGGAAATAGCGTTTGCAGATGTCTACGTATCGTAGCAATAGAGTTCTTATGATTCTTAAAACGCGATATCGCATCTCATTTCTATGTTTAATGATAAGATATAACATTCATTGCGAAGTGTTATGCATTCCTCGTCTACGATTCAAATGAATGTAAATGCGACACTTCCTTCCAAGGAAATAGCGTTTGCAGATGTCTACGTATTGTAGCAATAGAGTTCTTATGATTCTTAAAACGCGATATCGCATCTCATTTCTATGTTTCATGGTAAGATATAATATGATTTGCGAAGTGTCATGTATTCCTCGTCTACACTTCAAATGAATGTAAATGCGACACTTCTTGGCTAGGAAATAGCGTCTGCAGATGTCTAGGTATCGTAGCAATAGAGTTCAAATGGTTCTTAAAACAAGATATTGCACCTCATATCTATGTTTAATGATAAGATATAATATTCATTGCGAAGTGTTATGCATTCCTCGTCCACGATTCAAAAGAATGTAAATGCGACACTTCCTTCCAATGAAATAGCGTTTGCAGATGTCTACGTATTGTAGCAATAGAGTTCTTATGATTCTTAAAACGCGATATCGCATCTCATTTCTATGTTTCATGGTAAGATATAATATGATTTGCGAAGTGAGATGTATTCCTCGTCTACACTTCAAGTGAATGTAAATGCGACACCTCCTTGCTAGAAAATAGCGTCTGCAGATGTCTAGGTATCGTAGCAATAGAGTTCAAATGCTTCTTAAAACGAGATATTGCACCTCATATCTATGTTTAGTGATAAGATATAATATTCATTGCGAAGTGTTATGTATTCCTCGTCTACACTTCAAATGAATGTGAATGCGACACTTCTTCGCTAGGAAATAGCGTTTGCAGATGTCTACGTATCGTAGCAATAGAGTTCTTATGATTCTTAAAACGCGATATCGCATCTCATTTCTATGTTTAATGATAAGATATAACATTCATTGCGAAGTGTTATGCATTCCTCGTCTACGATTCAAATGAATGTAAATGCGACACTTCCTTCCAAGGAAATAGCGTTTGCAGATGTCTACGTATTGTAGCAATAGAGTTCTTATGATTCTTAAAACGCGATATCGCATCTCATTTCTATGTTTCATGGTAAGATATAATATGATTTGCGAAGTGTCATGTATTCCTCGTCTACACTTCAAATGAATGTAAATGCGACACTTCTTGGCTAGGAAATAGCGTCTGCAGATGTCTAGGTATCGTAGCAATAGAGTTCAAATGGTTCTTAAAACGAGATATTGCACCTCATATCTATGTTTAATGATAAGATATAATATTCATTGCGAAGTGTTATGCATTCCTCGTCTACGATTCAAAAGAATGTAAATGCGACACTTCCTTCCAATGAAATAGCGTTTGCAGATGTCTACGTATTGTAGCAATAGAGTTCTTATGATTCTTAAAACGCGACATCGCATCTCATTTCTATGTTTCATGGTAAGATATAATATGATTTGAGAAGTGTCATGTATTCCTCGTCTACACTTCAAATGAATGTAAATGCGACACTTCTTTGCTAGGAAATAGCGTCTGCAGATGTCTAGGTATCGTAGCAATAGAGTTCAAATGCTTCTTAAAGCGAGATATTGCACCTCATATCTATGTTTAATGAAAAGATATAATATTTATTGCGAAGTGGTATGCATTCCTCGTCTACGATTCAAATGAATGTAAATGCGACACTTCCTTCCAAGGAAATAGAGTTTGCAGATGTCTACGTCTTATAGCAATAGAGTTCTTATGATTCTTAAAACGCGATATCGCATCTCATTTCTATGTTTCATGGTAAGATATAATATGGTTTGCGAAGTGTCATGTATTCCTCGTCTACACTTCAAATGAATGTAAATGCGACACTTCCTTGCTAGGAAATAGCGTCTGCAGATGTCTAGGTATCGTAGCAATAGAGTTCAAATGCTTCTTAAAACGAGATATTGCACCTCATATCTATGTTTAATTATAAGATATAATATTCATTGCGAAGTGTTATGCATTCCTCGTCTACGATTCAAATGAATGTAAATGCGACACTTTCTTGCAAGGAAATAGCGTTTGCAGATGTCTACGTATCGTAGCAATAGAGTTCTTATGATTCTTAAAACGCGATATCGCATCTCATTTCTATGTTTCATGGTAAGATATAATATGATTAGCGAAGTGTTATGTATTCCTCGTCTACACTTCAAATGAATGTGAATGCGACACTTCTTCGCTAGGAAATAGCGTTTGCAGATGTCTACGTATCGTAGCAATAGAGTTCTTATGATTCTTAAAACGCGATATCGCATCTCATTTCTATGGTTCATGGTAAGATATAATATGATTTGCGAAGTGTTATGTATTCCTCGTTTACACTTCATATGAATGTAAATGCGACACTTCCTTGCAAGGAAATAGCGTTTGCAGATGTCTACGTATCGTAGCAATAGCTTTCTAATGCTTCTTAAAACGCAATATCGCATCTCATTTCTTTGTTTCATGGTAAGATATAATATGATTTGCGAAGTGTTATGTATTCCTCCTCTTCACTTCAAATGAATGTAAATGCGACACTCCTTTGCTAGGAAGTAGCGTTTGCAGATGTCTAGCTATCGTAGCAATAGTGTTCAAATGCTTCTTAGAACGAGATATTGCATCTCATATCTATGTTTAATGATAAGATATAATATTCATTGCGAAGTGTTATGTATTCCTCGTCTACACTTCAAATGAATGTAAATGCGACTCTTCCTTGCAAAGAAATAGCGTTTGCAGATGTCTACGTATCGTAGCAATAGGTATCTAATGCTTCTTAAAACGCGATATCGCATCTCATTTCTATGTTTCATGGTAAGATATATTATGATTTGCGAAGTGTCATGTATTCCTCGTCTACACTTCAAATGAATGTAAATGCGACACTTCCTAGCATGGAAATAGCGTTTGCAGATGTCTACGTATCGTAGCAATAGCTTTCTAAAGCTTCTTAAAACGCGATAACGCATCTCATTTGTATGTTTCATGGTAAGATATAGTATGATTTGCGAAGTGTCATGTATTCGTCGTCTACACTTCAAATGAATGTGAATGCGATACTTCCTCGCTAGGAAATAGCGTTTGCAGATGTCTACGTATCGTAGCAATAGCTTTCTAATGCTTCGTAGAACGCGATATCGCATCTCATTTCTGTGTTTCATGGTAAGATGTAATATGATTTGCGAAGTGTTATATATTCGTCCTCTACACTTCAAATCAATGTAAATGCGACACTTCCTTGCAAGGAAATAGCGTTTGCAGATTACTACGTATCGAAGCAATAGAGTTCAAATGCTTCTTAAAACGAGATATTGCACCTCATATCTATGTTTAATTATAAGATATAATATTCATTGCGAAGTGTTATGCATTCCTCGTCTACGATTCAAATGAATGTAAATGCGACACTTCCTTGCAAGGAAATAGCGTTTGCAGATGTCTACGTATCGTAGCAATAGAGTTCTTATGATTCTTAAAACGCTATATCGCATCTCATTTCTATGTTTCATGGTAAGATATAATATGATTTGCGAAGTGTTATGTATTCCTCGTCTTCACTTCAAATGAATGTGAATGCGACACTTCTTCGCTAGGAAATAGCGTTTGCAGATGTCTACGTATCGTAGCAATAGAGTTCTTATGATTCTTAAAACGCGATATCGCATCTCATTTCTATGGTTCATTGTAAGATATAATATGATTTGCGAAGTGTTATGTATTCCTCGTTTACACTTCATATGAATGTAAATGCGACACTTCCTTGCAAGGAAATAGCGTTTGCAGATGTCTACGTATCGTAGCAATAGCTTTCTAATGCTTCTTAAAACGCAATATCGCATCTCATTTCTTTGTTTCATGGTAAGATATAATATGATTTGCGAAGTGTTAAGTATTCCTCCTCTTCACTTCAAATGAATGTAAATGCGACACTCCATTGCTTGGAAGTAGCGTCTGCAGATGTCTAGCTATCGTAGCAATAGAGTTCAAATGCTTCTTAGAACGAGATATTGCATCTCATATCTATGTTTAATGATAAGATGTAATATTCATTGCGAAGGGTTATGCATTCCTCGTATACGATTCAAATGAATGTAAATGCGACACTTCCTTGCTAGGAAATAGCGTTTGCAGATGTCTACGTATCGTAGCAATAGAGTTCTTATGATTCTTAAAACGCGATATCGCATCTCATTTCTGTGGTTCATGGTAAGGTATAATATGATTTGCGAAGTGTTATGTATTCCTCGTCTACACTTCAAATGATTGTAAACGCGACACATCCTTGCAAAGAAATAGCGTTTGCAGATGTCTACGTGTTGTAGCAATAGAGTTCTTATGATTCTTAAAACGCGATATCGCATCTCATTTCTATGTTTCATGGTAAGATATAATATGATTTGCGAAGTGTCATGTATTCCTCGTCTACACTTCAAATGAATGTAAATGCGACACTTCCTTGCAAGGAAATAGCGTCTGCAGATGTCTAGGCATCGTAGCAATAGAGTTCAAATGCTTCTTAAAACGAGATATTGCATCTCATATCTATGTTTCATGATAAGATATAATATTCATTGCGAAGTGTTATGCATTCCTCGTATACGAATGAAATGGACGTAAATGCGACACTTCCTTGCTAGGAAATAGCGTATGCAGATGTCTACGTATCGTAGCATAGAGTTCTCATGCTTCTTAAAACGCGATATCGCATCTCATTTCTATGTTTCATGGTAAGATATAATATGATTTGCGAAGTGTTATGTAGTCCTCGTCTACACTTCAAATGAATGTAAATGCGACACTTCCTTGCTAGGAAATAGCGTTTGCAGATGTCTACGTATCGTAGCAATAGATTTCTAATGCTTCTTAAAACGCGATATCGCATCTCATTTCTATGTTGCATGATAGGATATAATATTCATTGTAAAGTGTTATGTATACCTCGTATTCTCTTCAGAAGAATGTAAATGCGAAACTTTCTTGCAAGGAAATAGCGTTTGCAGATGTCTACGTATCGTAGCAATAGAGCTCTAATGCTTCTTAAAACGCGACATTGCATCTCATTTCTATGTTTCATGGTAAGATATAATATGATTTGCGAAGTGTTATGCATTCCTCGTCTACGATTCAAATGAATGTAAATGCGACACTTCCCTGCAAGGAAATAGCGTTTGCAGATGTCTACGTATTGTAGCAATAGAGTTCTTATGCTTCTTAAAACGCGATATCGCATCTCATTTCTATGTTTCATGGTAAGATATAATATGATTTGCGAAATGTCATGTATTCCTCGTCTACAATTCAAATGAATGTAAATGCGACCCTTCCTTGCTAGGAAATAGCGCCTGCAGATGTCTAGGTATCGTAGCAATAGAGTTCAAATGCTTCTTAAAACGAGATATTGCACTTCATATCTATGTTTAATGATAAGATATAATATTCATTGCGAAGTGTTATGCATTCCTCGTCTACGATTCAAATGAATGTAAATGCGACACTTCCTTCCAAGGAAATAGCGTTTGCAGATGTCTACGTATTGTAGCAATAGAGTTCTTATGATTCTTAAAACGCGACATCGCATCTCATTTCTGTGTTTCATGGTAAGATATAATATGATTTGCGAAGTGTCATGTATTCCTCGTCTACACTTCAAATGAATGTAAATGCGACACTTCCTTGCAAGGAAATAGCGTTTGCAGATGTCTACGTATCGAGGCAATAGAGTTCAAATGCTTCTTAAAACGAGATATTGCATCTCATATCTATGTTTCATGATAAGATATAATATTCATTGCGAAGTGTTATGCATTCCCCGCCTACGATTCAAATGAAAGTAAATGCGACACTTGCTTGCAAGGAAATAACGATTGCAGATGTCTACGTATCGTAGCAATAGAGTTCATATGATTCTTAAAACGCGATATCGCATCTCATTTCTATGTTTCATGGTAAGATGTAACATGATTTGCGAAGTGTTATGTATTCCTCGTCTACACTTCAAATGAATGTGAATGCGATACTTCCTCGCTAAGAAATAGCGTTTGCAGATGTTTACGTATCGTAGCAATAGAGTTCATATGATCCTTAAAACGCGATATCGGATCTCATTTCTATGTTTCATGGTAAGATATAACATGATTTGCGAAGTGTCATGTATTCCTCGTCTACACTTCAAATGAATGTGAATGCGACACTTCCTCGCTAGGAAATAGCGTTTGCAGATGTCTACGTATCGTAGCAATAGAGTTCATATGATTCTTAAAACGCGATATCGCATCTCATTTCTATGTTTCATGGTAAGATATAATATGATTTGCGAAGTGTCATGTATTCCTCGTCTACACTTCAAATGAATGTAAATGCGACACTTCTTTGCTAGGAAATAGCGTCTGCAGATGTCTAGGTATCGTAGCAATAGAGTTCAAATGCTTCTTAAAGCGAGATATTGCACCTCATATCTATGTTTGATGAAAAGATATAATATTCATTGCGAAGTGTTATGCATTCCTCGTCTACGATTCAAATGAATGTAAATGCGACACTTCCTTGCAAGGAAATAGCGTTTGCAGATGTCTACGTATCGTAGCAATAGAGTTCTTATGATTCTTAAAACGCGATATCGCATCTCATTTCTATGTTTCATGGTAAGATATAATATGATTTGCGAAGTGTCATGTATTCCTCGTCTACACTTCAAATGAATGTAAATGCGACACTTCCTAGCAAGGAAATAGCGTTTGCAGATGTCTACGTATCGTAGCAATAGCTTTCTAAAGCTTCTTAAAACGCGATAACGCATCTCATTTCTATGTTTCATGGTAAGATATAGTATGATTTGCGAAGTGTCATGTATTCGTCGTCTACACTTCAAATGAATGTGAATGCGATACTTCCTCGCTAGGAAATAGCGTTTGCAGATGTCTACGTATCGTAGCAATAGCTTTCTAATGCTTCTTAGAAGGCGATATCGCATCTCATTTCTGTGTTTCATGGTAAGATGTAATATGATTTGCGAAGTGTTATATATTCGTCCTCTACACTTCAAATCAATGTAAATGCGACACTTCCTTGCAAGGAAATAGCGTTTGCAGATTACTACGTATCGAAGCAATAGAGTTCAAATGCTTCTTAAAACGAGATATTGCACCTCATATCTATGTTTAATTATAAGATATAATATTCATTGCGAAGTGTTATGCATTCCTCGTCTACGATTCAAATGAATGTAAATGCGACACTTCCTTGCAAGGAAATAGCGTTTGCAGATGTCTACGTATCGTAGCGATAGAGTTCTAATGCTTCTTAAAACGCGATATCGCATCTCATTTCTATGTTTCATGGTAAGATATAATATGATTTGCGAAGTGTTATGTATTCCTCGCCTTCACTTCAAATGAATGTAAATGCGACTCTTCCTTGCAAAGAAATAGCGTTTGCAGATGTCTACGTATCGTAGCAATAGGTATCTAATGCTTCTTAAAAGCGCGATATCGCATCTCATTTCTATGGTTCATGGTAAGATATAATATGATTTGCGAAGTGTTATGTATTCCTCGTTTACACTTCATATGAATGTAAATGCGACACTTCCTTGCAAGGAAATAGCGTTTGCAGATGTCTACGTATCGTAGCAATAGCTTTCTAATGCTTCTTAAAACGCAATATCGCATCTCATTTCTTTGTTTCATGGTAAGATATAATATGATTTGCGAAGTGTTATGTATTCCTCCTCTTCACTTCAAATGAATGTAAATGCGACACTCCATTGCTAGGAAGTAGCGTCTGCAGATGTCTAGCTATCGTAGCAATAGAGTTCAAATTCTTCTTAGAACGAGATATTGCATCTCATATCTATGTTTAATGATAAGATATAATATTCATTGCGAAGTGTTATGCATTCCTCGTATACGATTCAAATGAATGTAAATGCGACACTTCCTTGCTAGGAAATAGCGTTTGCAGATGTCTACGTATCGTAGCAATAGAGTTCTTATGATTCTTAAAACGCGATATCGCATCTCATTTCTGTGGTTCATGGTAAGGTATAATATGATTTGCGAAGTGTTATGTATTCCTCGTCTACACTTCAAATGATTGTAAACGCGACACATCCTTGCAAAGAAATAGCGTTTGCAGACGTCTACGTATCGTAGCAATAGATTTATAATGCTTCTTAAAACGCGATATCGCATCTCATTTCTATGTTTCATGGTAAGATATAACATGATTTGCGAAGTGTCATGTATTCCTCGTCTACACTTCAAATGAATGTAAATGCGACACTTCCTTGCAAGGAAATAGCGTTTGCAGATGTCTACGTATCGTAGCAATAGCTTTCTAATGCTTCTTAAAACGCAATATCGCATCTCATTTCTTTGTTTCATGGTAAGATATAATATGATTTGCGAAGTGTTATGTATTCCTCCTCTTCACTTCAAATGAATGTAAATGCGACACTCCATTGCTAGGAAGTAGCGTCTGCAGATGTCTAGCTATCGTAGCAATAGAGTTCAAATTCTTCTTAGAACGAGATATTGCATCTCATATCTATGTTTAATGATAAGATATAATATTCATTGCGAAGTGTTATGCATTCCTCGTATACGATTCAAATGAATGTAAATGCGACACTTCCTTGCTAGGAAATAGCGTTTGCAGATGTCTACGTATCGTAGCAATAGAGTTCTTATGATTCTTAAAACGCGATATCGCATCTCATTTCTGTGGTTCATGGTAAGGTATAATATGATTTGCGAAGTGTTATGTATTCCTCGTCTACACTTCAAATGATTGTAAACGCGACACATCCTTGCAAAGAAATAGCGTTTGCAGACGTCTACGTATCGTAGCAATAGATTTATAATGCTTCTTAAAACGCGATATCGCATCTCATTTCTATGTTTCATGGTAAGATATAACATGATTTGCGAAGTGTCATGTATTCCTCGTCTACACTTCAAATGAATGTAAATGCGGCACTTCCTTGCTAGGAAATAGCGTTTGCAGATGTCTACGTGTTGTAGCAATAGAGTTCTTATGATTCTTAAAACGCGATATCGCATCTCATTTCTATGTTTCATGGTAAGATATAATATGATTTGCGAAGTGTCATGTATTCCTCGTCTACACTTCAAATGAATGTAAATGCGACACTTCCTTGCAAGGAAATAGCGTCTGCAGATGTCTAGGCATCGTAGCAATAGAGTTCAAATGCTTCTTAAAACGAGATATTGCATCTCATATCTATGTTTCATGATAAGATATAATATTCATTGCGAAGTGTTATGCATTCCTCGTATACGAATGAAATGGACGTAAATGCGACACTTCCTTGCTAGGAAATAGCGTTTGCAGATGTCTACGTATCGTAGCATTAGAGTTCTCATGCTTCTTAAAACGCGATATCGCATCTCATTTCTATGTTTCATGGTAAGATATAATATGATTTGCGAAGTGTTATGTAGTCCTCGTCTACACTTCAAATGAATGTAAATGCGACACTTCCTTGCTAGGAAATAGCGTTTGCAGATGTCTACGTATCGTAGCAATAGATTTCTAATGCTTCTTAAAACGCGATATCGCATCTCATTTCTATGTTGCATGATAGGATATAATATTCATTGTAAAGTGTTATGTATACCTCGTATTCTCTTCAGAAGAATGTAAATGCGAAACTTTCTTGCAAGGAAATAGCGTTTGCAGATGTCTACGTATCGTAGCAATAGAGCTCTAATGCTTCTTAAAACGCGACATTGCATCTCATTTCTATGTTTCATGGTAAGATATAATATGATTTGCGAAGTGTTATGCATTCCTCGTCTACGATTCAAATGAATGTAAATGCGACACTTCCCTGCAAGGAAATAGCGTTTGCAGATGTCTACGTATTGTAGCAATAGAGTTCTTATGCTTCTTAAAACGCGATATCGCATCTCATTTCTATGTTTCATGGTAAGATATAATATGATTTGCGAAATGTCATGTATTCCTCGTCTACAATTCAAATGAATGTAAATGCGACCCTTCCTTGCTAGGAAATAGCGCCTGCAGATGTCTAGGTATCGTAGCAATAGAGTTCAAATGCTTCTTAAAACGAGATATTGCACTTCATATCTATGTTTAATGATAAGATATAATATTCATTGCGAAGTGTTATGCATTCCTCGTCTACGATTCAAATGAATGTAAATGCGACACTTCCTTCCAAGGAAATAGCGTTTGCAGATGTCTGCGTATTGTAGCAATAGAGTTCTTATGATTCTTAAAACGCGACATCGCATCTCATTTCTATGTTTCATGGTAAGATATAATATGATTTGCGAAGTGTCATGTATTCCTCGTCTACACTTCAAATGAATGTAAATGCGACACTTCCTTGCAAGGAAATAGCGTTTGCAGATGTCTACGTATCGAGGCAATAGAGTTCAAATGCTTCTTAAAACGAGATATTGCATCTCATATCTATGTTTCATGATAAGATATAATATTCATTGCGAAGTGTTATGCATTCCCCGCCTACGATTCAAATGAAAGTAAATGCGACACTTCCTTGCAAGGAAATAACGATTGCAGATGTCTACGTATCGTAGCAATAGAGTTCATATGATTCTTAAAACGCGATATCGCATCTCATTTCTATGTTTCATGGTAAGATATAACATGATTTGCGAAGTGTTATGTATTCCTCGTCTACACTTCAAATGAATGTGAATGCGATACTTCCTCGCTAAGAAATAGCGTTTGCAGATGTTTACGTATCGTAGCAATAGAGTTCATATGATCCTTAAAACGCGATATCGGATCTCATTTCTATGTTTCATGGTAAGATATAACATGATTTGCGAAGTGTCATGTATTCCTCGTCTACACTTCAAATGAATGTGAATGCGACACTTCCTCGCTAGGAAATAGCGTTTGCAGATGTCTACGTATCGTAGCAATAGAGTTCATATGATTCTTAAAACGCGATATCGCATCTCATTTCTATGTTTCATGGTAAGATATAATATGATTTGCGAAGTGTCATGTATTCCTCGTCTACACTTCAAATGAATGTAAATGCGACACTTACTTGCAAGGAAATAGCGTTTGCAAATGTCTACCGATCGTAGCAATAGTGTTCTAATGCTTCTTAAAACGAGATATCGCATCTCATTTCTATGTTTCATGGTACGATATAATATTCATTGCGAAGTGTTATGCATTCCTCGTCTACGATTCAAATGAAAGTAAATGCGACACTTCCTTGCAAGGACATAACGATTGCAGATGTCTACGTATCGTAGCAATAGAGTTCATATGATTCTTAAAACGCGATATCGCATCTCATTTCTATGTTTCATGGAAAGATATAATATGATTTGCGAAGTGTCATGTATTCCTCGTCTACACTTCAAATGAATGTAAATGCGACACTTCTTTGCTAGGAAATAGCGTCTGCAGATGTCTAGGTATCGTAGCAATAGAGTTCAAATGCTTCTTAAAGCGAGATATTGCACCTCATATCTATGTTTGATGAAAAGATATAATATTCATTGCGAAGTGTTATGCATTCCTCGTCTACGATTCAAATGAATGTAAATGCGACACTTCCTTGCAAGGAAATAGCGTTTGCAGATGTCTACGTATCGTAGCAATAGAGTTCTTATGATTCTTAAAACGCGATATCGCATCTCATTTCTATGTTTCATGGTAAGATATAATATGATTTGCGAAGTGTCATGTATTCCTCGTCTACACTTCAAATGAATGTAAATGCGACACTTCCTTGCAAGGAAATAGCGTTTCCAGATGTCTACGTATCGTAGCAATAGCTTTCTAATGCTTCTTAAAACGCAATATCGCATCTCATTTCTTTGTTTCATGGTAAGATATAATATGATTTGCGAAGTGTTATGTATTCCTCCTCTTCACTTCAAATGAATGTAAATGCGACACTCCATTGCTAGGAAGTAGCGTCTGCAGATGTCTAGCTATCGTAGCAATAGAGTTCAAATTCTTCTTAGAACGAGATATTGCATCTCATATCTATGTTTAATGATAAGATATAATATTCATTGCGAAGTGTTATGCATTCCTCGTATACGATTCAAATGAATGTAAATGCGACACTTCCTTGCTAGGAAATAGCGTTTGCAGATGTCTACGTATCGTAGCAATAGAGTTCTTATGATTCTTAAAACGCGATATCGCATCTCATTTCTGTGGTTCATGGTAAGGTATAATATGATTTGCGAAGTGTTATGTACTCCTCGTCTACACTTCAAATGATTGTAAACGCGACACATCCTTGCAAAGAAATAGCGTTTGCAGACGTCTACGTATCGTAGCAATAGATTTATAATGCTTCTTAAAACGCGATATCGCATCTCATTTCTATGTTTCATGGTAAGATATAACATGATTTGCGAAGTGTCATGTATTCCTCGTCTACACTTTAAATGAATGTAAATGCGGCACTTCCTTGCTAGGAAATAGCGTTTGCAGATGTCTACGTGTTGTAGCAATAGAGTTCTTATGATTCTTAAAACGCGATATCGCATCTCATTTCTATGTTTCATGGTAAGATATAATATGATTTGCGAAGTGTCATGTATTCCTCGTCTACACTTCAAATGAATGTAAATGCGACACTTCCTTGCAAGGAAATAGCGTCTGCAGATGTCTAGGCATCGTAGCAATAGAGTTCAAATGCTTCTTAAAACGAGATATTGCATCTCATATCTATGTTTCATGATAAGATATAATATTCATTGCGAAGTGTTATGCATTCCTCGTATACGAATCAAATGGACGTAAATGCGACACTTCCTTGCTAGGAAATAGCGTTTGCAGATGTCTACGTATCGTAGCATTAGAGTTCTCATGCTTCTTAAAACGCGATATCGCATCTCATTTCTATGTTTCATGGTAAGATATAATATGATTTGCGAAGTGTTATGTAGTCCTCGTCTACACTTCAAATGAATGTAAATGCGACACTTCCTTGCTAGGAAATAGCGTTTGCAGATGTCTACGTATCGTAGCAATAGATTTCTAATGCTTCTTAAAACGCGATATCGCATCTCATTTCTATGTTGCATGATAGGATATAATATTCATTGTAAAGTGTTATGTATACCTCGTATTCTCTTCAGAAGAATGTAAATGCGAAACTTTCTTGCAAGGAAATAGCGTTTGCAGATGTCTACGTATCGTAGCAATAGAGCTCTAATGCTTCTTAAAACGCGACATTGCATCTCATTTCTATGTTTCATGGTAAGATATAATATGATTTGCGAAGTGTTATGCATTCCTCGTCTACGATTCAAATGAATGTAAATGCGACACTTCCCTGCAAGGAAATAGCGTTTGCAGATGTCTACGTATTGTAGCAATAGAGTTCTTATGCTTCTTAAAACGCGATATCGCATCTCATTTCTATGTTTCATGGTAAGATATAATATGATTTGCGAAATGTCATGTATTCCTCGTCTACAATTCAAATGAATGTAAATGCGACCCTTCCTTGCTAGGAAATAGCGCCTGCAGATGTCTAGGTATCGTAGCAATAGAGTTCAAATGCTTCTTAAAACGAGATATTGCACTTCATATCTATGTTTAATGATAAGATATAATATTCATTGCGAAGTGTTATGCATTCCCCGCCTACGATTCAAATGAAAGTAAATGCGACACTTCCTTGCAAGGAAATAACGATTGCAGATGTCTACGTATCGTAGCAATAGAGTTCATATGATTCTTAAAACGCGATATCGCATCTCATTTCTATGTTTCATGGTAAGATATAACATGATTTGCGAAGTGTTATGTATTCCTCGTCTACACTTCAAATGAATGTGAATGCGATACTTCCTCGCTAAGAAATAGCGTTTGCAGATGTTTACGTATCGTAGCAATAGAGTTCATATGATCCTTAAAACGCGATATCGGATCTCATTTCTATGTTTCATGGTAAGATATAACATGATTTGCGAAGTGTCATGTATTCCTCGTCTACACTTCAAATGAATGTGAATGCGACACTTCCTCGCTAGGAAATAGCGTTTGCAGATGTCTACGTATCGTAGCAATAGAGTTCATATGATTCTTAAAACGCGATATCGCATCTCATTTCTATGTTTCATGGTAAGATATAATATGATTTGCGAAGTGTCATGTATTCCTCGTCTACACTTCAAATGAATGTAAATGCGACACTTTCTTGCAAGGAAATAGCGTTTGCAAATGTCTACCGATCGTAGCAATAGTGTTCTAATGCTTCTTAAAACGAGATATCGCATCTCATTTCTATGTTTCATGGTACGATATAATATTCATTGCGAAGTGTTATGCATTCCTCGTCTACGATTCAAATGAAAGTAAATGCGACACTTCCTTGCAAGGACATAACGATTGCAGATGTCTACGTATCGTAGCAATAGAGTTCATATGATTCTTAAAACGCGATATCGCATCTCATTTCTATGTTTCATGGTAAGATATAATATGATTTGCGAAGTGTCATGTATTCCTCGTCTACACTTCAAATGAATGTAAATGCGACACTTCTTTGCTAGGAAATAGCGTCTGCAGATGTCTAGGTATCGTAGCAATAGAGTTCAAATGCTTCTTAAAGCGAGATATTGCACCTCATATCTATGTTTGATGAAAAGATATAATATTCATTGCGAAGTGTTATGCATTCCTCGTCTACGATTCAAATGAATGTAAATGCGACACTTCCTTGCAAGGAAATAGCGTTTGCAGATGTCTACGTATCGTAGCAATAGAGTTCTTATGATTCTTAAAACGCGATATCGCATCTCATTTCTATGTTTCATGGTAAGATATAATATGATTTGCGAAGTGTCATGTATTCCTCGTCTACACTTCAAATGAATGTAAATGCGACACTTCCTAGCAAGGAAATAGCGTTTGCAGATGTCTACGTATCGTAGCAATAGCTTTCTAAAGCTTCTTAAAACGTGATAACGCATCTCATTTCTATGTTTCATGGTAAGATATAGTATGATTTGCGAAGTGTCATGTATTCGTCGTCTACACTTCAAATGAATGTGAATGCGATACTTCCTCGCTAGGAAATAGCATTTGCAGATGTCTACGTATCGTAGCAATAGCTTTCTAATGCTTCTTAAAACGAGATATTGCACCTCATATCTATGTTTAATTATAAGATATAATATTCATTGCGAAGTGTTATGCATTCCTCGTCTACGATTCAAATGAATGTAAATGCGACACTTCCTTGCAAGGAAATAGCGTTTGCAGATGTCTACGTATCGTAGCGATAGAGTTCTAATGCTTCTTAAAACGCGATATCGCATCTCATTTCTATGTTTCATGGTAAGATATAATATGATTTGCGAAGTGTTATGTATTCCTCGCCTTCACTTCAAATGAATGTAAATGCGACACTTCCTAGCAAGGAAATAGCGTTTGCAGATGTCTACGTATCGTAGCAATAGCTTTCTAAAGCTTCTTAAAACGCGATAACGCATCTCATTTCTATGTTTCATGGTAAGATATAGTATGATTTGCGAAGTGTCATGTATTCGTCGTCTACACTTCAAATGAATGTGAATGCGATACTTCCTCGCTAGGAAATAGCGTTTGCAGATGTCTACGTATCGTAGCAATAGCTTTCTAATGCTTCTTAGAAGGCGATATCGCATCTCATTTCTGTGTTTCATGGTAAGATGTAATATGATTTGCGAAGTGTTATATATTCGTCCTCTACACTTCAAATCAATGTAAATGCGACACTTCCTTGCAAGGAAATAGCGTTTGCAGATTACTACGTATCGAAGCAATAGAGTTCAAATGCTTCTTAAAACGAGATATTGCACCTCATATCTATGTTTAATTATAAGATATAATATTCATTGCGAAGTGTTATGCATTCCTCGTCTACGATTCAAATGAATGTAAATGCGACACTTCCTTGCAAGGAAATAGCGTTTGCAGATGTCTACGTATCGTAGCAATAGAGTTCTTATGATTCTTAAAACGCGATATCGCATCTCATTTCTGTGGTTCATGGTAAGGTATAATATGATTTGCGAAGTGTTATGTATTCCTCGTCTACACTTCAAATGATTGTAAACGCGACACATCCTTGCAAAGAAATAGCGTTTGCAGACGTCTACGTATCGTAGCAATAGATTTATAATGCTTCTTAAAACGCGATATCGCATCTCATTTCTATGTTTCATGGTAAGATATAACATGATTTGCGAAGTGTCATGTATTCCTCGTCTACACTTCAAATGAATGTAAATGCGACACTTCCTTGCAAGGAAATAGCGTTTGCAGATGTCTACGTATCGTAGCAATAGCTTTCTAATGCTTCTTAAAACGCAATATCGCATCTCATTTCTTTGTTTCATGGTAAGATATAATATGATTTGCGAAGTGTTATGTATTCCTCCTCTTCACTTCAAATGAATGTAAATGCGACACTCCATTGCTAGGAAGTAGCGTCTGCAGATGTCTAGCTATCGTAGCAATAGAGTTCAAATTCTTCTTAGAACGAGATATTGCATCTCATATCTATGTTTAATGATAAGATATAGTATTCATTGCGAAGTGTTATGCATTCCTCGTATACGATTCAAATGAATGTAAATGCGACACTTCCTTGCTAGGAAATAGCGTTTGCAGATGTCTACGTATCGTAGCAATAGAGTTCTTATGATTCTTAAAACGCGATATCGCATCTCATTTCTGTGGTTCATGGTAAGGTATAATATGATTTGCGAAGTGTTATGTATTCCTCGTCTACACTTCAAATGATTGTAAACGCGACACATCCTTGCAAAGAAATAGCGTTTGCAGACGTCTACGTATCGTAGCAATAGATTTATAATGCTTCTTAAAACGCGATATCGCATCTCATTTCTATGTTTCATGGTAAGATATAACATGATTTGCGAAGTGTCATGTATTCCTCGTCTACACTTCAAATGAATGTAAATGCGGCACTTCCTTGCTAGGAAATAGCGTTTGCAGATGTCTACGTGTTGTAGCAATAGAGTTCTTATGATTCTTAAAACGCGATATCGCATCTCATTTCTATGTTTCATGGTAAGATATAATATGATTTGCGAAGTGTCATGTATTCCTCGTCTACACTTCAAATGAATGTAAATGCGACACTTCCTTGCAAGGAAATAGCGTCTGCAGATGTCTAGGCATCGTAGCAATAGAGTTCAAATGCTTCTTAAAACGAGATATTGCATCTCATATCTATGTTTCATGATAAGATATAATATTCATTGCGAAGTGTTATGCATTCCTCGTATACGAATGAAATGGACGTAAATGCGACACTTCCTTGCTAGGAAATAGCGTTTGCAGATGTCTACGTATCGTAGCATTAGAGTTCTCATGCTTCTTAAAACGCGATATCGCATCTCATTTCTATGTTTCATGGTAAGATATAATATGATTTGCGAAGTGTTATGTAGTCCTCGTCTACACTTCAAATGAATGTAAATCCGACACTTCCTTGCTAGGAAATAGCGTTTGCAGATGTCTACGTATCGTAGCAATAGATTTCTAATGCTTCTTAAAACGCGATATCGCATCTCATTTCTATGTTGCATGATAGGATATAATATTCATTGTAAAGTGTTATGTATACCTCGTATTCTCTTCAGAAGAATGTAAATGCGAAACTTTCTTGCAAGGAAATAGCGTTTGCAGATGTCTACGTATCGTAGCAATAGAGCTCTAATGCTTCTTAAAACGCGACATTGCATCTCATTTCTATGTTTCATGGTAAGATATAATATGATTTGCGAAGTGTTATGCATTCCTCGTCTACGATTCAAATGAATGTAAATGCGACACTTCCCTGCAAGGAAATAGCGTTTGCAGATGTCTACGTATTGTAGCAATAGAGTTCTTATGCTTCTTAAAACGCGATATCGCATCTCATTTCTATGTTTCATGGTAAGATATAATATGATTTGCGAAATGTCATGTATTCCTCGTCTACAATTCAAATGAATGTAAATGCGACCCTTCCTTGCTAGGAAATAGCGCCTGCAGATGTCTAGGTATCGTAGCAATAGAGTTCAAATGCTTCTTAAAACGAGATATTGCACTTCATATCTATGTTTAATGATAAGATATAATATTCATTGCGAAGTGTTATGCATTCCTCGTCTACGATTCAAATGAATGTAAATGCGACACTTCCTTCCAAGGAAATAGCGTTTGCAGATGTCTACGTATTGTAGCAATAGAGTTCTTATGATTCTTAAAACGCGACATCGCATCTCATTTCTATGTTTCATGGTAAGATATAATATGATTTGCGAAGTGTCATGTATTCCTCGTCTACACTTCAAATGAATGTAAATGCGACACTTCCTTGCAAGGAAATAGCGTTTGCAGATGTCTACGTATCGAGGCAATAGAGTTCAAATGCTTCTTAAAACGAGATATTGCATCTCATATCTATGTTTCATGATAAGATATAATATTCATTGCGAAGTGTTATGCATTCCCCGCCTACGATTCAAATGAAAGTAAATGCGACACTTCCTTGCAAGGAAATAACGATTGCAGATGTCTACGTATCGTAGCAATAGAGTTCATATGATTCTTAAAACGCGATATCGCATCTCATTTCTATGTTTCATGGTAAGATATAACATGATTTGCGAAGTGTTATGTATTCCTCGTCTACACTTCAAATGAATGTGAATGCGATACTTCCTCGCTAAGAAATAGCGTTTGCAGATGTTTACGTATCGTAGCAATAGAGTTCATATGATCCTTAAAACGCGATATCGGATCTCATTTCTATGTTTCATGGTAAGATATAACATGATTTGCGAAGTGTCATGTATTCCTCGTCTACACTTCAAATGAATGTGAATGCGACACTTCCTCGCTAGGAAATAGCGTTTGCAGATGTCTACGTATCGTAGCAATAGAGTTCATATGATTCTTAAAACGCGATATCGCATCTCATTTCTATGTTTCATGGTAAGATATAATATGATTTGCGAAGTGTCATGTATTCCTCGTCTACACTTCAAATGAATGTAAATGCGACACTTTCTTGCAAGGAAATAGCGTTTGCAAATGTCTACCGATCGTAGCAATAGTGTTCTAATGCTTCTTAAAACGAGATATCGCATCTCATTTCTATGTTTCATGGTACGATATAATATTCATTGCGAAGTGTTATGCATTCCTCGTCTACGATTCAAATGAAAGTAAATGCGACACTTCCTTGCAAGGACATAACGATTGCAGATGTCTACGTATCGTAGCAATAGAGTTCATATGATTCTTAAAACGCGATATCGCATCTCATTTCTATGTTTCATGGTAAGATATAATATGATTTGCGAAGTGTCATGTATTCCTCGTCTACACTTCAAATGAATGTAAATGCGACACTTCTTTGCTAGGAAATAGCGTCTGCAGATGTCTAGGTATCGTAGCAATAGAGTTCAAATGCTTCTTAAAGCGAGATATTGCACCTCATATCTATGTTTGATGAAAAGATATAATATTCATTGCGAAGTGTTATGCATTCCTCGTCTACGATTCAAATGAATGTAAATGCGACACTTCCTTGCAAGGAAATAGCGTTTGCAGATGTCTACGTATCGTAGCAATAGAGTTCTTATGATTCTTAAAACGCGATATCGCATCTCATTTCTATGTTTCATGGTAAGATATAATATGATTTGCGAAGTGTCATGTATTCCTCGTCTACACTTCAAATGAATGTAAATGCGACACTTCCTAGCAAGGAAATAGCGTTTGCAGATGTCTACGTATCGTAGCAATAGCTTTCTAAAGCTTCTTAAAACGTGATAACGCATCTCATTTCTATGTTTCATGGTAAGATATAGTATGATTTGCGAAGTGTCATGTATTCGTCGTCTACACTTCAAATGAATGTGAATGCGATACTTCCTCGCTAGGAAATAGCATTTGCAGATGTCTACGTATCGTAGCAATAGCTTTCTAATGCTTCTTAAAACGAGATATTGCACCTCATATCTATGTTTAATTATAAGATATAATATTCATTGCGAAGTGTTATGCATTCCTCGTCTACGATTCAAATGAATGTAAATGCGACACTTCCTTGCAAGGAAATAGCGTTTGCAGATGTCTACGTATCGTAGCGATAGAGTTCTAATGCTTCTTAAAACGCGATATCGCATCTCATTTCTATGTTTCATGGTAAGATATAATATGATTTGCGAAGTGTTATGTATTCCTCGCCTTCACTTCAAATGAATGTAAATGCGACTCTTCCTTGCAAAGAAATAGCGTTTGCAGATGTCTACGTATCGTAGCAATAGGTATCTAATGCTTCTTAAAAGCGCGATATCGCATCTCATTTCTATGGTTCATGGTAAGATATAATATGATTTGCGAAGTGTTATGTATTCCTCGTTTACACTTCATATGAATGTAAATGCGACACTTCCTTGCAAGGAAATAGCGTTTGCAGATGTCTACGTATCGTAGCAATAGCTTTCTAATGCTTCTTAAAACGCAATATCGCATCTCATTTCTTTGTTTCATGGTAAGATATAATATGATTTGCGAAGTGTTATGTATTCCTCCTCTTCACTTCAAATGAATGTAAATGCGACACTCCATTGCTAGGAAGTAGCGTCTGCAGATGTCTAGCTATCGTAGCAATAGAGTTCAAATTCTTCTTAGAACGAGATATTGCATCTCATATCTATGTTTAATGATAAGATATAATATTCATTGCGAAGTGTTATGCATTCCTTGTCTACGATTCAAATGAAAGTAAATGCGACACTTCCTTGGAAGGAAATAGCGTTTGCAGATGTCTATGTATCGTTGCAATAGAGTACTAATGCTTCTTAAAACGAGATATTGCATCTCATATCTATGTTTCAAGATAAGATATAATATGATTTGCGATGTGTTATGTATTCCTCCTCTACACTTCAAATCAATGTAACTGCGACACTTCCTTGGAAGGAAATAGCGTTTGCAGATGTCTACGTATCGTAGCAATAGATTTCTAATGCTTCTTAAAACGAGATATTGCATCTCATATCTATGATTCATGATAAGATATAATATGTTTTGCGAAGTGTTATGTATTCCTCCTCTACACTTCAAATGAATGTAAATGCGACACTTTCTTGCAAGGAAATAGCGTTTGCAAATGTCTACGTATCGTAGCAATAGATTTCTTATGCTTCTTAAAACGAGATATTGCATCTCATATCTATGATTCATGATAAGATATAATATGTTTTGCGAAGTGTCATGTATTCCTCGTCTACAATTCAAATGAATGTAAATGCGACACTTCCTTGCAAGGAAATAGCGTTTGCAGATGTCAACGTATCGTAGAAATAGAGTTCTTATGATTCTTAAAACGCGATATCGCATCTCATTTCTATGTTTCATGGTTAGATATAATATGATTTGCGAAGTGTTATGTATTCCTCGTCTACACTTCAAATGAATGTGAATGCGGCACTTCCTCGCTAGGAAATAGCGTTTGCAGATGTCTACGTATCGTAGCAATAGAGTTCTTATGATTCTTAAAACGCGATATCGCATCTCATTTCTATGGTTCATGGTAAGATATAATATGATTTGCGAAGTGTTATGTATTCCTCGTCTACACTTCAAATGATTGTAAATGCGACACATCCTTGCAAAGAAGTAGCGTTTGCAGACGTCTACGTATCGTAGCAATAGATTTATAATGCTTCTTAAAACGCGATATCGCATCTCATTTCTATGTTTCATGGTAAGATATAATATGATTTGCGAAGTGTTATGTATTCCTCGTCTACACTTCAAATGAATGTAAATGCGACACTTCCTTGCAAGGAAATAGCGTTTGCAGATGTCTACGTATCGTAGCAATAGATTTCTAATGCTTCTTAAAACGAGATATTGCATCTCATATCTATGATTCATGATAAGATATAATATGTTTTGCGAAGTGTCATGTATTCCTCGTCTACAATTCAAATGAATGTGAATGCGACACTTCCTTGCAAGGAAATATCGTTTGCAGATGTCTACGTATCGTAGAAATAGAGTTCTTATGATTCTTAAAACGCGATATCGCATCTCATTTCTATGTTTCATGGTAAGATATAGTATGATTTGCGAAGTGTTATGTATTCCTCGTCTACACTTCAAATGAATGTGAATGCGGCACTTCCTCGCTAGGAAATAGCGTTTGCAGATGTCTACGTATCGTAGCAATAGAGTTCTTATGATACTTAAAACGCGATATCGCATCTCATTTCTGTGTTTCATGGTAAGATGTAATATGATTTGCGAAGTGTTATATATTCGTCCTCTACACTTCAAATCAATGTAAATGCGACACTTCCTTGCAAGGAAATAGCGTTTGCAGATTACTACGTATCGAAGCAATAGAGTTCAAATGCTTCTTAAAACGAGATATTGCACCTCATATCTATGTTTAATTATAAGATATAATATTCATTGCGAAGTGTTATGCATTCCTCGTCTACGATTCAAATGAATGTAAATGCGACACTTCCTTGCAAGGAAATAGCGTTTGCAGATGTCTACGTATCGTAGCGATAGAGTTCTAATGCTTCTTAAAACGCGATATCGCATCTCATTTCTATGTTTCATGGTAAGATATAATATGATTTGCGAAGTGTTATGTATTCCTCGTCTTCACTTCAAATGAATGTAAATGCGACTCTTCCTTGCAAAGAAATAGCGTTTGCAGATGTCTACGTATCGTAGCAATAGGTATCTAATGCTTCTTAAAACGCGATATCGCATCTCATTTCTATGGTTCATGGTAAGATATAATATGATTTGCGAAGTGTTATGTATTCCTCCTCTTCACTTCAAATGAATGTAAATGCGACACTCCATTGCTAGGAAGTAGCGTCTGCAGATGTCTAGCTATCGTAGCAATATAGTTCAAATTCTTCTTAGAACGAGATATTGCATCTCATATCTATGTTTAATGATAAGATATAATATTCATTGCGAAGGGTTATGCATTCCTCGTATACGATTCAAATGAATGTAAATGCGACACTTCCTTGCTAGGAAATAGCGTCTGCAGATGTCTACGTATCGTAGCGATAGAGTTCTAATGCTTCTTATAACGCGATATCGCATCTCATTTCTATGTTTCATGGTAAGACATAATATGATTTGCGAAGTGTTATGTATTCCTCGTCTACACTTCAAATGAATGTAAATGCGACTCTTCCTTGCAAAGAAATAGCGTTTGCAGATGTCTACGTATCGTAGCAATAGGTATCTAATGCTTCTTAAAACGCGATATCGCATCTCATTTCTATGTTTCATGGTAAGATATATTATGATTTGCGAAGTGTCATGTATTCCTCGTCTACACTTCAAATGAATGTAAATGCGACACTTCCTAGCATGGAAATAGCGTTTGCAGATGTCTACGTATCGTAGCAATAGTTTTCTAAAGCTTCTTAAAACGCGATAACGCATCTCATTTCTATGTTTCATGGTAAGATATAGTATGATTTGCGAAGTGTCATGTATTCGTCGTCTACACTTCAAATGAATGTGAATGCGATACTTCCTCGCTAGGAAATAGCGTTTGCAGATGTCTACGTATCGTAGCAATAGCTTTCTAATGCTTCTTAAAACGCGATATCGCATCTCATTTCTATGTTTCATGGTAAGATGTAATATGATTTGCGAAGTGTTATATATTCGTCCTCTACACTTCAAATAAATGTAAATGCGACACTTCCTTGCAAGGAAATAGCGTTTGCAAATGTCTACCTATCATAGCAATAGTGTTCTAATGCTTCTTAAAACGCGATATCGCATCTCATTTCTATGTTTCATGGTAAGATATAGTATGATTTGCGGAGTGTTATGTATTCCTCGTCTACACTTCAAATGAATGTAAATGCGACACTTCCTTGCAAGGAAATAGCGTTTGCTGGTGTCTACGTATCGAAGCAATAGAGTTCAAATGCTTCTTAAAACGAGATATTGCATCTCATATCTATGTTTCATGATAAGATATAATATTCATTGCGAAGTGTTATGCAATCCTCGTCTACGATTCAAATGAATGTAAATGCGACACTTCCATGCAAGGAAATAGCGTCTGCAGATGTCTACGTATCGTAGCAATAGAGATCTTATGATTCTTAAAACGCGATATTGCATCTCATATCTATGTTTCAAGATAAGATATAATATGATTTGCGATGTGTTATGTATTCCTCCTCTACACTTCAAATGAATGTAACTGCGACACTTCCTTGGAAGGAAATAGCGTTTGCAGATGTCTACGTATCGTAGCAATAGATTTCTAATGCTTCTTAAAACGAGATATTGCATCTCATATCTATGATTCATGATAAGATATAATATGTTTTGCGAAGTGTTATGTATTCCTCCTCTACACTTCAAATGAATGTAAATGCGACACTTTCTTGCAAGGAAATAGCGTTTGCAAATGTCTACGTATCGTAGCAATAGATTTCTAATGCTTCTTAAAACGAGATATTGCATCTCATATCTATGATTCATGATAAGATATAATATGTTTTGCGAAGTGTCATGTATTCCTCGTCTACAATTCAAATGAATGTAAATGCGACACTTCCTTGCAAGGAAATAGCGTTTGCAGACGTCTACGTATCGTAGCAATAGATTTATAATGCTTCTTAAAACGCGATATCGCATCTCATTTCTATGTTTCATGGTAAGATATAATATGATTTGCGAAGTGTTATGTATTCCTCGTCTACACTTCAAATGAATGTAAATGCGACACTTCCTTGCAAGGAAATAGCGTTTGCAGATGTCTTCGTATCGAAGCAATAGAGTTCAAATGCTTCTTAAAACGAGATATTGCATCTCATATCTATGTTTCATGATAAGATATAATATTCATTGCGAAGTGTTATGCATTCCTCGTCTACGATTCAAATGAAAGTAAATGCGACACTTCTTTGGAAGGAAATAGCGTTTGCAGATGTCTACGTATCGTTGCAATAGAGTACTAATGCTTCTTAAAACGAGATATTGCATCTCATATCTATGTTTCATAATAAGATATAGTATGTTTTGCGAAGTGTTATGTATTCCTCCTCTACACTTCAAATGAATGTAAATGCGACACTTCCTTCCAAGGAAATAGCGTTTGCAGATGTCTACGTATTGTAGCAATAGAGTTCATATGATTCTTAAAACGCGATATCGCATCTCATTTCTATGTTTCATGGTAAGATATAATATGATTTGCGAAGTGTCATGTATTCCTCGTCTACACTACAAATGAATGTAAATGCGACACTTTCTTGCAAGGAAATAGCGTTTGCAAATGTCTACCGATCGTAGCAATAGTGTTCTAATGCTTCTTAAAACGAGATATCGCATCTCATTTCTATGTTTCATGGTACGATATAATATTCATTGCGAAGTGTTATGCATTCCTCGTCTACGATTCAAATGAAAGTAAATGCGACACTTCCTTGCAAGGAAATAACGATTGCAGATGTCTACGTATCGTAGCAATAGAGTTCATATGATTCTTAAAACGCGATATCGCATCTCATTTCTATGTTTCATGGTAAGATATAACATGATTTGCGAAGTGTTATGTATTCCTCGTCTACACTTCAAATGAATGTGAATGCGATACTTCCTCGCTAGGAAATAGCGTTTGCAGCTGTCTACGTATCGTAGCAATAGCTTTCTAATGCTTCTTAAAACGCGATATCGCATCTCATTTCTATGTTTCATGGTAAGAGATAATATGATTTGCGAAGTGCCATGTATTCCTCGTCTACACTTCAAATGAATGTAAATGCGACACTTCCTTGCAAGGAAATAGCGCTTGCAGATGTCTACCTATCGAGGCAATAGAGTTCAAATGCTTCTTAAAACGAGATATTGCATCTCATATCTATGTTTCATAATAAGATATAATATTCATTGCGAAGTGTTATGCATTCCTCGTCTACGATTCAAATGAATGTAAATGCGACACTTCCTTGCAAGGAAATAGCGTTTGCAGATGTCTACGTATCGTAGCAATAGCTTTCTAATGCTTCAGAAACGCGGTATCGCATCTCATTTCTATGTTTCATGGTAAGATATAATATGATTTGCGAAGTGTCATGTATTCCTCGTCTACACTTCAAATGAATGTAAATGCGACACTTCCTTGCAAGGAAATAGCGTTTGCAGATGTCTACGTATCGAGGCAATAGAGTTCAAATGCTTCTTAAAACGAGATATTGCATCTCATATCTATGTTTCATGATAAGATATAATATTCATTGCGAAGTGTTATGCATTCCCCGTCTACGATTCAAATGAAAGTAAATGCGACACTTCCTTGCAAGGAAATAACGATTGCAGATGTCTACGTATCGTAGCAATAGAGTTCATATGATTCTTAAAACGCGATATCGCATCTCATTTCTATGTTTCATGGTAAGATATAACATGATTTGCGAAGTGTTATGTATTCCTCGTCTACACTTCAAATGAATGTGAATGCGATACTTCCTCGCTAGGAAATAGCGTTTGCAGCTGTCTACGTATCGTAGCAATAGCTTTCTAATGCTTCTTAAAACGCGATATCGCATCTCATTTCTATGTTTCATGGTAAGAGATAATATGATTTGCGAAGTGCCATGTATTCCTCGTCTACACTTCAAATGAATGTAAATGCGACACTTCCTTGCAAGGAAATAGCGCTTGCAGATGTCTACCTATCGAGGCAATAGAGTTCAAATGCTTCTTAAAACGAGATATTGCATCTCATATCTATGTTTCATAATAAGATATAATATTCATTGCGAAGTGTTATGCATTCCTCGTCTACGATTCAAATGAATGTAAATGCGACACTTCCTTGCAAGGAAATAGCGTTTGCAGATGTCTACGTATCGAAGCAATAGCTTTCTAATGCTTCTTAAAACGCAATATCGCATGATATTTCTATGTTTCATGGTGAGATATAATATGATTTGCGAAGTGTCATGTATTCCTCGTCTACACTTCAAATGAATGTAAATGCGACACTTCCTTGCAAGGAAATAGCGTTTGCAGATGTCTACGTATCGAGGCAATAGAGTTCAAATGCTTCTTAAAACGAGATATTGCATCTCATATCTATGTTTCATGATAAGATATAATATTCATTGCGAAGTGTTATGCATTCCCCGTCTACGATTCAAATGAAAGTAAATGCGACACTTCCTTGCAAGGAAATAACGATTGCAGATGTCTACGTATCGTAGCAATAGAGTTCATATGATTCTTAAAACGCGATATCGCATCTCATTTCTATGTTTCATGGTAAGATATAACATGATTTGCGAAGTGTTATGTATTCCTCGTCTACACTTCAAATGAATGTGAATGCGATACTTCCTCGCTAAGAAATAGCGTTTGCAGATGTTTACGTATCGTAGCAATAGAGTTCATATGATCCTTAAAACGCGATATCGGATCTCATTTCTATGTTTCATGGTAAGATATAACATGATTTGCGAAGTGTCATGTATTCCTCGTCTACACTTCAAATGAATGTGAATGCGACACTTCCTCGCTAGGAAATAGCGTTTGCAGATGTCTACGTATCGTAGCAATAGAGTTCATATGATTCTTAAAACGCGATATCGCATCTCATTTCTATGTTTCATGGTAAGATATAACATGATTTGCGAAGTGTCATGTATTCCTCGTCTACACTTCAAATGAATGTAAATGCGACACTTCCTTGCAAGGAAATAGCGTTTGCAGATGTCTACGTATCGAGGCAATAGAGTTCAAATGCTTCTTAAAACGAGATATTGCATCTCATTTCTATGTTTCATGATAAGATATAATATTCATTGCGAAGTGTTATGCATTCCCCGTCTACGATTCAAATGAAAGTAAATGCGACACTTCCTTGCAAGGAAATAACGATTGCAGATGTCTACGTATCGTAGCAATAGAGTTCATATGATTCTTAAAACGCGATATCGCATCTCATATCTATGTTTCATGATAAGATATAATATGATTTGCGAAGTGTTGTGTACTCCTCCTCTACACTTCAAATGAATGTAAATGCGACACTTCCTTGCAAGGAAATAGCGTTTGCAAATGTCTACCTATCGTAGCAATAGAGTTCATATGATTCTTAAACCGCGATATCGCATCTCATTTCTATGTTTCATGGTAAGATATAATATGATTTGCGAAGTGTCATGTATTCCTCGTCTACACTTCAAATGAATGTGAATGCGACACTTCCTCGCTAGGAAATAGCGTTTGCAGATGTCTATGTATCGTAGCAATAGAGTTCTAGTGCTTCTTAAAACGAGATATTGCATCTCATATCTATGTTTCATGATAAGATATAATATGATTTGCGAAGTGTTATGTATTCCTTCTATACACTTCAGGTGAATGTAAATGCGACACTTCCTTGCAAGGAAATATCGTCTGCAAATGTCTACCTATCGTAGCAATAGTGTTCTACTGCTTCTTAAAACGCGACATCGCATCTCATTTCTATGTTTCATGGTAAGATATAATATGATTTGCGAAGTGTTATGTATTCCTCGTCTACACTTCAAATGAATGTAAATGCGACACTTCCTTGCAAGGAAATAGCGTTTGCAGATGTCTACGTATCGAAGCAATAGAATTCAAATGCTTCTTAAAACGAGATATTGCATCTCATATCTATGCTTCATGATAAGATATAATATTCATTGCGAAGTGTTATGCATTCCTCGTCTACGGTTCAAATGAATGTAAATGCGACACTTCCTTGCAAGGAAATAGCGTTTGCAGATGTCTACGTATCGTAGCAATAGAGTTCATATGATTCTTAAAACGCGATATCGCATCTCATTTCTATGTTTCATGGTAAGATATAATATGATTTGCGAAGTGTCATGTATTCCTCGTCTACACTTCAAATGAATGTGAATGCGATATTTCTTCGCTAGGAAATAGCGTTTGCAGATGTCTACGTATCGTAGCAACATCTTTCTAATGCTTCTTAAAACGCGATATCGCATCTCATTTCTATGTTTCATGGTAAGATATAATATGATTTGCGAAGTGTCGTATATTCCTCGTCTACACTTCAAATGAATATAAATGCGAAACTTCCTTGCTAGGAAATATCGTCTGCAGATGTCTGGGTATCGTAGCAATAGAGTTCTAATGCTTCTTAAAACGCGATATCGCATCTCATTTCTATGTTTCATGGTAAGGTGTAATATGATTTGCGAAGTGTTATGTATTCCTCCTATACACTTCAAATGAATGTAAATGCGACACTTCCTTGCAAGGAAATAGCTTTTGCAAATGTCTACCTATTATAGCAATAGTGTTCTAATGCTTCTTAAAACGCGATATCGCATCTCATTTCTATGTTTCATGGTAAGATATAATTTGATTTGCGGAGTGTTATGTATTCCTAGTCTACACTTCAAATGAATGTAAATGCGACACTTCCTTGCAAGGAAATAGCGTTTGCTGATGTCTACGTATCGAAGCAATAGAGTTCAAATGCTTCTTAAAACGAGATATTGCATCTCATATCTATGTTTCATGATAAGATAAAATATTCATTGCGAATTGTTATGCATTCCTCGTCTACGATTCAAATGAATGTAAATGCGACACTTCCATGCAAGGAAATAGCGTCTGCAGATGTCTACGTATCGTAGCGATAGAGTTCTTATGATTCCTAAACGCAATATCGCATCTAATTTCTATGTTTCATGGTACGATACAATATGATTTGCGAAGTGTTATGTATTCCTCGCCTACACTTCAAATGAATGTAAATTCGACACTTCCTTGCAAGGAAATAGCGTTTGCAGATGTCTACGTATCGTAGCAATAGCTTTCTAATGCTTCTTAAAACGCGATATCGCGTCTCATTTCTATGTTTCATGGTAAGATATAATATGATTTGCGGAGTGTTATGTATTGCTCGTCTACACTTCAAATGAATGTGAATGCGATATTTCCTCGCTAGGAAATAGCGTTTGCAGATGTCTACGTATCGTAGCAATAGCTTTCTAATGCTTCTTAAAACGCGATAACGCATATCATTTCTATGTTTCATGGTAAGATATAATATACATTGCGAAGTGTTATGCATTCCTCGTCTACGATTCAAATGAAAGTAAATGCGACACATCCTTGCAAGGAAATAACGATTGCAGATGTCTACGTATCGTAGCAATAGAGTTCATATGATTCTTAAAACGCGATATCGCATCTCATTTCTATGTTTCATGGTAAGGTGTAATATGATTTGCGAAGTGTTATGTATTCCTCCTATACACTTCAAATGAATGTAAATGCGACACTTCCTTGCAAGGAAATAGCTTTTGCAAATGTCTACCTATTATAGCAATAGTGTTCTAATGCTTCTTAAAACGCGATATCGCATCTCATTTCTATGTTTCATGGTAAGATATAATTTGATTTGCGGAGTGTTATGTATTCCTAGTCTACACTTCAAATGAATGTAAATGCGACACTTCCTTGCAAGGAAATAGCGTTTGCTGATGTCTACGTATCGAAGCAATAGAGTTCAAATGCTTCTTAAAACGAGATATTGCATCTCATATCTATGTTTCATGATAAGATAAAATATTCATTGCGAATTGTTATGCATTCCTCGTCTACGATTCAAATGAATGTAAATGCGACACTTCCATGCAAGGAAATAGCGTCTGCAGATGTCTACGTATCGTAGCGATAGAGTTCTTATGATTCCTAAACGCAATATCGCATCTAATTTCTATGTTTCATGGTACGATATAATATGATTTGCGAAGTGTTATGTATTCCTCGCCTACACTTCAAATGAATGTAAATTCGACACTTCCTCGCAAGGAAATAGCGTTTGCAGATATCTACGTATCGTAGCAATAGCTTTCTAATGCTTCTTAAAACGCGATATCGCGTCTCATTTCTATGTTTCATGGTAAGATATAATATGATTTGCGGAGTGTTATGTATTGCTCGTCTACACTTCAAATGAATGTGAATGCGATATTTCCTCGCTAGGAAATAGCGTTTGCAGATGTCTACGTATCGTAGCAATAGCTTTCTAATGCTTCTTAAAACGCGATATCGCATATCATTTCTATGTTTCATGGTAAGATATAATATACATTGCGAAGTGTTATGCATTCCTCGTCTACGATTCAAATGAAAGTAAATGCGACACATCCTTGCAAGGAAATAACGATTGCAGATGTCTACGTATCGTAGAAATAGAGTTCATATGATTCTTAAAACGCGATATCGCATCTCATTTCTATGTTTCATGGTAAGATATAACATGATTTGCGAAGTGTCATGTATTCCTCGTCTACACTTCAAATGAATGTGAATGCGATACTTCCTCGCTAGGAAATAGCGTTTGCAGATGTCTACGTATCGTAGCAATAGTGTTCTAATGCTTCTTAAAACGAGATATCGCATCTCATTTCTATGTTTCATGGTAAGATATAATATGATTTGCAAAGTGTTATGTATTCCTCGTCTACACTTCAAATGAATGTAAATGCGACACTTCCTTGCAAGGAAATAGCGTTTGCTGATGTCTACGTATCGAAGCAATAGAGTTCAAATGCTTCTTAAAACGAGATATTGCATCTCATATCTATGTTTCATGATAAG
Organism: Xylocopa sonorina; assembly: GCF_050948175.1. Classification (NCBI taxonomy): domain Eukaryota; kingdom Metazoa; phylum Arthropoda; class Insecta; order Hymenoptera; family Apidae; genus Xylocopa; species Xylocopa sonorina. The sequence continues at coordinate 91,977 of NW_027490397.1, read as the reverse complement.
ATATAATATTCATTGCGAAGTGTTATGCATTCCTTGTCTTCGATTCAAATGAATGTAAATGCGACACTTCCTTGCAAGGATATAGCGTTTGCAGATGTCTACGTATCGAAGCAATAGCTTTCTAATGCTCCTTAAAACGCGATATCGCATCTCATTTCTATGTTTCATGGTAAGATATAATATGATTTGCGAAGTGTCATGTATTCCTTGTCTTCGATTCAAATGAATGTAAATGCGACACTTCCTTGCAAGGATATAGCGTTTGCAGATGTCTACGTATCGAAGCAATAGCTTTCTAATGCTTCTTAAAACGCGATATCGCATCTCATTTCTATGTTTCATGGTAAGATATAATATGATTTGCGAAGTGTCATGTATTCCTCGTCTACACTTCAAATGAATGTAAATGCGACACTTCCTTGCTAGGAAATAGCGTCTGCAGATGTCTTGGTATCGTAGCAATAGAGTTCTAATGCTTCTTAAAACGAGATATTGCATCTCATATCTATGTTTCATGATAAGATATAATATTCATTGCGAAGTGTCATGTATTCCTCGTCTATACTTCAAATGAATGTGAATGCGATATTTCCTCGCTAGGAAATAGCGTTTGCAGATGTCTACGTACCGTAGCAATAGCTTTCTAATGCTTCTTAAAACGCGATATCGCATCTCATTTCTATGTTTCATGGTAAGATATAATATGATTTGCGGAGTGTTATGTATTCCTCGTCTACACTTCAAATGGATGTAAATGCGACACTTCCTTCCAAGGAAATAGCGTTTGCTGATGTCTAGGTATCGTAGCAATAGAGTTCTAATGCTTCTTAAAACGCGATATTGCATCTCATATCTATGTTTCATGATAAGATATAATATTCATTGCGAAGTGTTATGCATTCCTCGTCTACGATTCAAATGAATGTAAATGCGACACTTCCTTGCAAGGAAATAACGATTGCAGATGTCTACGTATCGTAGCAATAGAGTTCATATGATTCTTAAAACGCGATATCGCATCTCATTTCTATGTTTCATGGTAAGATATAACATGATTTGCGAAGTGTCATGTATTCCTCGTCTACACTTCAAATGAATGTGAATGCGATACTTCCTCGCTAGGAAATAGCGTTTGCAGATGTCTACGTACCGTAGCAATAGAGTTCATATGATTCTTAAAACGCGACATCGCATCTCATTTCTATGATTTATGGTAAGATATAACATGATTTGCGAAGTGTTATTTATTCTTCGTCTACACTTCAAATGAATGTGAATGCGATACTTCCTCGCTAGGGAATAGCGTTTGCAGATGTCTACGTATCGTAGCCATAGAGTTCATATGATTCTTAAAACGCGATACCGGATCTCATTTCTATATTTCATGGTAAGATATAACATGATTTGCGAAGTGTTATGTATTCCTCGTCTCCACTTCAAATGAATGTGAATGCGATACTTCCTCGCTAGGAAATAGCGTTTGCAGATGTCTACGTATCGTAGCAATAGTGTTCTAATGCTTCTTAAAACGACATATCGCATCTCATTTCTATGTTTCGTGGTAAGATATAATATGATTTGCGAAGTGTTATGTATTCCTCGTCTACATTTCAAATGAATGTAAATGCGACACTACCTTGCAAGGAAATAGCGTTTGCTGATGTCTACGTATCGAAGCAATAGAGTTCAAATGCTTCTTAAAACGAGATATTGCATCTCATATCTATGTTTCATGATAAGATATAATATTCATTGCGAAGTGTTATGCATTCCTTGTCTTCGATTCAAATGAATGTAAATGCGACACTTCCTTGCAAGGATATAGCGTTTGCAGATGTCTACGTATCGAAGCAATAGCTTTCTAATGCTTCTTAAAACGCGATATCGCATCTCATTTCTATGTTTCATGGTAAGATATAATATGATTTGCGAAGTGTCATGTATTCCTCGTCTACACTTCAAATGAATGTAAATGCGACACTTCCCTGCTAGGAAATAGCGTCTGCAGATGTCTAGGTATCGTAACAATAGAGTTCTAATGCTTCTGAAAACGCGATATCGCATCTCATTTCTATGTTTCATGGTAAGATATAATATGATTTGCGAAGTGTCATGTATTCCTCGTCTACACTTCAAATGAATGTGAATGCGATACTTCCTCGCTAGGAAATAGCGTTTGCAGATGTCTACGTATCGTAGCAATAGAGTTCATATGATTCTTAAAACGCGATACCGGATCTCATTTCTATATTTCATGGTAAGATATAACATGATTTGCGAAGTGTTACGTATTCCTCGTCTCCACTTCAAATGAATGTGAATGCGATACTTCCTCGCTAGGAAATAGCGTTTGCAGATGTCTACGTATCGTAGCAATAGTGTTCTAATGCTTCTTAAAACGAGATATCGCATCTCATTTCTATGTTTCGTGGTAAGATATAATATGATTTGCGAAGTGTTATGTATTCCTCGTCTACATTTCAAATGAATGTAAATGCGACACTACCTTGCAAGGAAATAGCGTTTGCTGATGTCTACGTATCGAAGCAATAGAGTTCAAATGCTTCTTAAAACGAGATATTGCATCTCATATCTATGTTTCATGATAAGATATAATATTCATTGCGAAGTGTTATGCATTCCTTGTCTTCGATTCAAATGAATGTAAATGCGACACTTCCTTGCAAGGATATAGCGTTTGCAGATGTCTACGTATCGAAGCAATAGCTTTCTAATGCTTCTTAAAACGCGATATCGCATCTCATTTCTATGTTTCATGGTAAGATATAATATGATTTGCGAAGTGTCATGTATTCCTCGTCTACACTTCAAATGAATGTAAATGCGACACTTCCCTGCTAGGAAATAGCGTCTGCAGATGTCTAGGTATCGTAGCAATAGAGTTCTAATGCTTCTGAAAACGCGATATCGCATCTCATTTCTATGTTTCATGGTAAGATATAATATGATTTGCGAAGTGCTATGTATTCCTCCTCTACACTTCAAATGAATGTAAATGCGACACTTCCTTGCCAGGAAATAGCGTTTGCAAACGTCTGCCTATCGTAGCAATAGTTTTCTAATGCTTCTTAAAACGCGATATCGCATCTCATTTCTATGTTTCATGGTAAGATATAACATGATTTGCGATGTGTTATGTATTCCTCGTCTACACGTCAAATGAATGTGAATGCGATACTTCCTCGCTAGGAAATAGCGTTTGCAGATGTCTACGTACCGTAGCAATAGAGTTCATATGATTCTTAAAACGCGACATCGCATCTCATTTCTATGATTCATAGTAATATATAACATGATTTGCGAAGTGTTATGTATTCCTCGTCTACACTTCAAATGAATGTGAATGCGATACTTCCTCGCTAGGAAATAGCGTTTGCAGATGTCTACGTATCGTAGCAATAGTGTTCTAATGCTTCTTAAAACGAGATATCGCATCTCATTTCTATGTTTCATGGTAAGATATAATATGATTTGCAAAGTGTTATGTATTCCTCGTCTACACTTCAAATGAATGTAAATGCGACACTTCCTTGCAAGGAAATAGCGTTTGCTGATGTCTACGTATCGAAGCAATAGAGTTCAAATGCTTCTTAAAACGAGATATTGCATCTCATATCTATGTTTCATGATAAGATATAATATTCATTGCGAAGTGTTATGCATTCCTTGTCTTCGATTCAAATGAATGTAAATGCGACACTTCCTTGCAAGGATATAGCGTTTGCAGATGTCTACGTATCGAAGCAATAGCTTTCTAATGCTTCTTAAAACGCGATATCGCATCTCATTTCTATGTTTCATGGTAAGATATAATATGATTTGCGAAGTGTCATGTATTCCTTGTCTTCGATTCAAATGAATGTAAATGCGACACTTCCTTGCAAGGATATAGCGTTTGCAGATGTCTACGTATCGAAGCAATAGCTTTCTAATGCTTCTTAAAACGCGATATCGCATCTCATTTCTATGTTTCATGGTAAGATATAATATGATTTGCGAAGTGTCATGTATTCCTCGTCTACACTTCAAATGAATGTAAATGCGACACTTCCTTGCTAGGAAATAGCGTCTGCAGATGTCTTGGTATCGTAGCAATAGAGTTCTAATGCTTCTTAAAACGAGATATTGCATCTCATATCTATGTTTCATGATAAGATATAATATTCATTGCGAAGTGTCATGTATTCCTCGTCTATACTTCAAATGAATGTGAATGCGATATTTCCTCGCTAGGAAATAGCGTTTGCAGATGTCTACGTACCGTAGCAATAGCTTTCTAATGCTTCTTAAAACGCGATATCGCATCTCATTTCTATGTTTCATGGTAAGATATAATATGATTTGCGGAGTGTTATGTATTCCTCGTCTACACTTCAAATGGATGTAAATGCGACACTTCCTTCCAAGGAAATAGCGTTTGCTGATGTCTAGGTATCGTAGCAATAGAGTTCTAATGCTTCTTAAAACGCGATATTGCATCTCATATCTATGTTTCATGATAAGATATAATATTCATTGCGAAGTGTTATGCATTCCTCGTCTACGATTCAAATGAATGTAAATGCGACACTTCCTTGCAAGGAAATAACGATTGCAGATGTCTACGTATCGTAGCAATAGAGTTCATATGATTCTTAAAACGCGATATCGCATCTCATTTCTATGTTTCATGGTAAGATATAACATGATTTGCGAAGTGTCATGTATTCCTCGTCTACACTTCAAATGAATGTGAATGCGATACTTCCTCGCTAGGAAATAGCGTTTGCAGATGTCTACGTACCGTAGCAATAGAGTTCATATGATTCTTAAAACGCGACATCGCATCTCATTTCTATGATTTATGGTAAGATATAACATGATTTGCGAAGTGTTATTTATTCTTCGTCTACACTTCAAATGAATGTGAATGCGATACTTCCTCGCTAGGGAATAGCGTTTGCAGATGTCTACGTATCGTAGCCATAGAGTTCATATGATTCTTAAAACGCGATACCGGATCTCATTTCTATATTTCATGGTAAGATATAACATGATTTGCGAAGTGTTATGTATTCCTCGTCTCCACTTCAAATGAATGTGAATGCGATACTTCCTCGCTAGGAAATAGCGTTTGCTGATGTCTACGTATCGAAGCAATAGAGTTCAAATGCTTCTTAAAACGAGATATTGCATCTCATATCTATGTTTCATGATAAGATATAATATTCATTGCGAAGTGTTATGCATTCCTTGTCTTCGATTCAAATGAATGTAAATGCGACACTTCCTTGCAAGGATATAGCGTTTGCAGATGTCTACGTATCGAAGCAATAGCTTTCTAATGCTTCTTAAAACGCGATATCGCATCTCATTTCTATGTTTCATGGTAAGATATAATATGATTTGCGAAGTGTCATGTATTCCTCGTCTACACTTCAAATGAATGTAAATGCGACACTTCCCTGCTAGGAAATAGCGTCTGCAGATGTCTAGGTATCGTAGCAATAGAGTTCTAATGCTTCTGAAAACGCGATATCGCATCTCATTTCTATGTTTCATGGTAAGATATAATATGATTTGCGAAGTGCTATGTATTCCTCCTCTACACTTCAAATGAATGTAAATGCGACACTTCCTTGCCAGGAAATAGCGTTTGCAAACGTCTGCCTATCGTAGCAATAGTGTTCTAATGCTTCTTAAAACGCGATATCGCATCTCATTTCTATGTTTCATGGTAAGATATAACATGATTTGCGATGTGTTATGTATTCCTCGTCTACACGTCAAATGAATGTGAATGCGATACTTCCTCGCTAGGAAATAGCGTTTGCAGATGTCTACGTACCGTAGCAATAGAGTTCATATGATTCTTAAAACGCGACATCGCATCTCATTTCTATGATTCATAGTAATATATAACATGATTTGCGAAGTGTTATGTATTCCTCGTCTACACTTCAAATGAATGTGAATGCGATACTTCCTCGCTAGGAAATAGCGTTTGCAGATGTCTACGTATCGTAGCAATAGTGTTCTAATGCTTCTTAAAACGAGATATCGCATCTCATTTCTATGTTTCATGGTAAGATATAATATGATTTGCAAAGTGTTATGTATTCCTCGTCTACACTTCAAATGAATGTAAATGCGACACTTCCTTGCAAGGAAATAGCGTTTGCTGATGTCTACGTATCGAAGCAATAGAGTTCAAATGCTTCTTAAAACGAGATATTGCATCTCATATCTATGTTTCATGATAAGATATAATATTCATTGCGAAGTGTTATGCATTCCTTGTCTTCGATTCAAATGAATGTAAATGCGACACTTCCTTGCAAGGATATAGCGTTTGCAGATGTCTACGTATCGAAGCAATAGCTTTCTAATGCTTCTTAAAACGCGATATCGCATCTCATTTCTATGTTTCATGGTAAGATATAATATGATTTGCGAAGTGTCATGTATTCCTTGTCTTCGATTCAAATGAATGTAAATGCGACACTTCCTTGCAAGGATATAGCGTTTGCAGATGTCTACGTATCGAAGCAATAGCTTTCTAATGCTTCTTAAAACGCGATATCGCATCTCATTTCTATGTTTCATGGTAAGATATAATATGATTTGCGAAGTGTCATGTATTCCTCGTCTACACTTCAAATGAATGTAAATGCGACACTTCCTTGCTAGGAAATAGCGTCTGCAGATGTCTTGGTATCGTAGCAATAGAGTTCTAATGCTTCTTAAAACGAGATATTGCATCTCATATCTATGTTTCATGATAAGATATAATATTCATTGCGAAGTGTCATGTATTCCTCGTCTATACTTCAAATGAATGTGAATGCGATATTTCCTCGCTAGGAAATAGCGTTTGCAGATGTCTACGTACCGTAGCAATAGCTTTCTAATGCTTCTTAAAACGCGATATCGCATCTCATTTCTATGTTTCATGGTAAGATATAATATGATTTGCGGAGTGTTATGTATTCCTCGTCTACACTTCAAATGGATGTAAATGCGACACTTCCTTCCAAGGAAATAGCGTTTGCTGATGTCTAGGTATCGTAGCAATAGAGTTCTAATGCTTCTTAAAACGCGATATTGCATCTCATATCTATGTTTCATGATAAGATATAATATTCATTGCGAAGTGTTATGCATTCCTCGTCTACGATTCAAATGAATGTAAATGCGACACTTCCTTGCAAGGAAATAACGATTGCAGATGTCTACGTATCGTAGCAATAGAGTTCATATGATTCTTAAAACGCGATATCGCATCTCATTTCTATGTTTCATGGTAAGATATAACATGATTTGCGAAGTGTCATGTATTCCTCGTCTACACTTCAAATGAATGTGAATGCGATACTTCCTCGCTAGGAAATAGCGTTTGCAGATGTCTACGTACCGTAGCAATAGAGTTCATATGATTCTTAAAACGCGACATCGCATCTCATTTCTATGATTTATGGTAAGATATAACATGATTTGCGAAGTGTTATTTATTCTTCGTCTACACTTCAAATGAATGCGAATGCGATACTTCCTCGCTAGGGAATAGCGTTTGCAGATGTCTACGTATCGTAGCCATAGAGTTCATATGATTCTTAAAACGCGATACCGGATCTCATTTCTATATTTCATGGTAAGATATAACATGATTTGCGAAGTGTTATGTATTCCTCGTCTCCACTTCAAATGAATGTGAATGCGATACTTCCTCGCTAGGAAATAGCGTTTGCAGATGTCTACGTATCGTAGCAATAGTGTTCTAATGCTTCTTAAAACGAAATATCGCATCTCATTTCTATGTTTCGTGGTAAGATATAATATGATTTGCGAAGTGTTATGTATTCCTCGTCTACATTTCAAATGAATGTAAATGCGACACTACCTTGCAAGGAAATAGCGTTTGCTGATGTCTACGTATCGAAGCAATAGAGTTCAAATGCTTCTTAAAACGAGATATTGCATCTCATATCTATGTTTCATGATAAGATATAATATTCATTGCGAAGTGTTATGCATTCCTTGTCTTCGATTCAAATGAATGTAAATGCGACACTTCCTTGCAAGGATATAGCGTTTGCAGATGTCTACGTATCGAAGCAATAGCTTTCTAATGCTTCTTAAAACGCGATATCGCATCTCATTTCTATGTTTCATGGTAAGATATAATATGATTTGCGAAGTGTCATGTATTCCTCGTCTACACTTCAAATGAATGTAAATGCGACACTTCCCTGCTAGGAAATAGCGTCTGCAGATGTCTAGGTATCGTAGCAATAGAGTTCTAATGCTTCTGAAAACGCGATATCGCATCTCATTTCTATGTTTCATGGTAAGATATAATATGATTTGCGAAGTGTCATGTATTCCTCGTCTACACTTCAAATGAATGTAAATGCGACACTTCCCTGCTAGGAAATAGCGTCTGCAGATGTCTAGGTATCGTAGCAATAGAGTTCTAATGCTTCTGAAAACGCGATATCGCATCTCATTTCTATGTTTCATGGTAAGATATAATATGATTTGCGAAGTGTCATGTATTCCTCGTCTACACTTCAAATGAATGTGAATGCGATACTTCCTCGCTAGGAAATAGCGTTTGCAGATGTCTACGTATCGTAGCAATAGAGTTCATATGATTCTTAAAACGCGATACCGGATCTCATTTCTATATTTCATGGTAAGATATAACATGATTTGCGAAGTGTTATGTATTCCTCGTCTCCACTTCAAATGAATGTGAATGCGATACTTCCTCGCTAGGAAATAGCGTTTGCAGATGTCTACGTATCGTAGCAATAGTGTTCTAATGCTTCTTAAAACGAGATATCGCATCTCATTTCTATGTTTCGTGGTAAGATATAATATGATTTGCGAAGTGTTATGTATTCCTCGTCTACATTTCAAATGAATGTAAATGCGACACTACCTTGCAAGGAAATAGCGTTTGCTGATGTCTACGTATCGAAGCAATAGAGTTCAAATGCTTCTTAAAACGAGATATTGCATCTCATATCTATGTTTCATGATAAGATATAATATTCATTGCGAAGTGTTATGCATTCCTTGTCTTCGATTCAAATGAATGTAAATGCGACACTTCCTTGCAAGGATATAGCGTTTGCAGATGTCTACGTATCGAAGCAATAGCTTTCTAATGCTTCTTAAAACGCGATATCGCATCTCATTTCTATGTTTCATGGTAAGATATAATATGATTTGCGAAGTGTCATGTATTCCTCGTCTACACTTCAAATGAATGTAAATGCGATATTTCTTCGCTAGGAAATAGCGTTTGCAGATGTCTACGTATCGTAGCAACAGCTTTCTAATGCTTCTTAAAACGCGATATCGCATCTCATTTCTATGTTTCATGGTAAGATATAATATGATTTGCGAAGTGACGTATATTCCTCGTCTACACTTCAAATGAATGTAAATGCGACACTTCCTTGCTAGGAAATATCGTCTGCAGATGTCTGGGTATCGTAGCAATAGAGTTCTAATGCTTCTTAAAACGCGATATCGCATCTCATTTCTATGTTTCGTGGTAAGATATAATATGATTTGCGAAGTGTTATGTATTCCTCGTCTACATTTCAAATGAATGTAAATGCGACACTACCTTGCAAGGAAATAGCGTTTGCTGATGTCTACGTATCGAAGCAATAGAGTTCAAATGCTTCTTAAAACGAGATATTGCATCTCATATCTATGTTTCATGATAAGATATAATATTCATTGCGAAGTGTTATGCATTCCTTGTCTTCGATTCAAATGAATGTAAATGCGACACTTCCTTGCAAGGATATAGCGTTTGCAGATGTCTACGTATCGAAGCAATAGCTTTCTAATGCTTCTTAAAACGCGATATCGCATCTCATTTCTATGTTTCATGGTAAGATATAATATGATTTGCGAAGTGTCATGTATTCCTCGTCTACACTTCAAATGAATGTAAATGCGACACTTCCCTGCTAGGAAATAGCGTCTGCAGATGTCTAGGTATCGTAGCAATAGAGTTCTAATGCTTCTGAAAACGCGATATCGCATCTCAATTCTATGTTTCATGGTAAGATATAATATGATTTGCGAAGTGTCATGTATTCCTCGTCTACACTTCAAATGAATGTGAATGCGATACTTCCTCGCTAGGAAATAGCGTTTGCAGATGTCTACGTATCGTAGCAATAGAGTTCATATGATTCTTAAAACGCGATACCGGATCTCATTTCTATATTTCATGGTAAGATATAACATGATTTGCGAAGTGTTATGTATTCCTCGTCTCCACTTCAAATGAATGTGGATGCGATACTTCCTCGCTAGGAAATAGCGTTTGCAGATGTCTACGTATCGTAGCAATAGTGTTCTAATGCTTCTTAAAACGAGATATCGCATCTCATTTCTATGTTTCGTGGTAAGATATAATATGATTTGCGAAGTGTTATGTATTCCTCGTCTACATTTCAAATGAATGTAAATGCGACACTTCCTTGCAAGGAAATAGCTTTTGCAAATGTCTACCTATTATAGCAATAGTGTTCTAATGCTTCTTAAAACGCGATATCGCATCTCATTTCTATGTTTCATGGTAAGATATAATATGATTTGCGGAGTGTTATGTATTCCTAGTCTACACTTCAAATGAATGTAAATGCGACACTTCCTTGCAAGGAAATAGCGTTTGCTGATGTCTACGTATCGAAGCAATACAGTTCAAATGCTTCTTAAAACGGGGTATTGCATCTCATATCTATGTTTCATGATAAGATATAATATTCATTGCGAAGTGTTATGCATTCCTCGTCTACGATTCAAATGAATGTAAATGCGACACTTCCATGCAAGGAAATAGCGTCTGCAGATGTCTACGTATCGTAGCAATAGAGTTCTTATGATTCTTAAAACGCGATATCGCATCTAATTTCTATGTTTCATGGTAAGATATAATATGATTTGCGAAGTGTTATGTATTCCTCGTCTACACTTCAAATGAATGTAAATTCGACACTTCCTTGCAAGGAAATAGCGTTTGCAGATGTGTACGTATCGTAGCAATAGCTTTCTAATGCTTCTTAAAACGCGATATCGCGTCTCATTTCTATGTTTCATGGTAAGATATAATATGATTTGCGGAGTGTTATGTATTCCTCGTCTACACTTCAAATGAATGTGAATGCGATATTTCCTCGCAGGGAAATAGCGTTTGCAGATGTCTACGTATCGTAGCAATAGCTTTCTAATGCTTCTTAAAACGCGATATCGCATCTCATTTCTATGTTTCATGGTAAGATGTAATATGATTTGCGAAGTGCCATGTATTCCTCCTCTACACTTCAAATGAATGTAAATGCGACACTTCCTTGCCAGGAAATAGCGTTTGCAAATGTCTGCCTATCGTAGCAATAGTGTTCTAATGCTTCTTAAAACGCGATATCGCATCTCATTTCTATGTTTCATGGTAAGATATAATATGATTTGCGAAGTATTATGTACTCCTCGTCTGCACTTCAAATGAATGTGAAATCGATACTTCCTCGCTAGGAAATAGCGTTTGCAGATGTCTACGTATCGTAGCAATAGCTTTCTAATGCTTCTTAAAACGCGATATCGCATCTCATTTCTATGTTTCATGGTAAGATATAATATGATTTGCGAAGTGCCATGTATTCCTCGTCTACACTTCAAATGAAAGTAAATGCGACACTTCCTTGGAAGGAAATAGCGTTTGCAGATGTCAACGTATCGTAGCAATAGAGTTCTAATGCTACTTAAAACGAGATATTGCATCTCATATCTATGTTTCATGATAAGATATAATATTCATTGCGAAGTGTTATGCATTCCTCGTCTACGACTCAAATGAATGTAAATGCGACACTTCCATGCAAGGAAATAGCGTCTGCAGATGCCTACGTATCGTAGCAATAGAGTTCTTATGATACTTAAAACGAGTTATCGCATCTCATTTCTATGTTTCATGGTAAGATATAATATGATTTGCGAAGTGTCATGTATTCCTCGTCTACACTTCAAATGAATGTGAATGCGATATTTCCTCGCTAGGAAATAGCGTTTGCAGATGTCTACGTATCGTAGCAATAGCTTTCTAATGCTTCTTAAAACGCGATATCGCATCTCATTTCTATGTTTCATGGTAAGATATAACATGATTTGCGGAGGGTTATGTATTCCTCGTCTACACTTCAAATGGATGTAAATGCGACACTACCTTGCAAGGAAATAGCGTTTGCTGATGTCTACGTATCGAAGAAATAGAGTTCAAATGCTTCTTAAAACGAGATATTGCATCTCATATCTATGTTTCATGATAAGATGTAATATACATTGCGAAGTGTTATGCATTCCTCGTCTACGATTCAAATGAAAGTAAATGCGACACATCCTTGCAAGGAAATAACGATTGCAGATGTCTACGTATCGTAGCAATAGAGTTCATATGATTCTTAAAACGCGATATCGCATCTCATTTCTATGTTTCATGGTAAGATATAACATGATTTGCGATGTGTTATGTATTCCTCGTCTACACTTCAAATGAATGTGAATGCGATACTTCCTCGCTAGGAAATAGCGTTTGCAGATGTCTACGTACCGTAGCAATAGAGTTCATATGATTCTTAAAACGCGACATCGCATCTCATTTCTATGATTCATGGTAAGATATAACGTGATTTGCGAAGTGTTATTTATTCCTCGTCTACACTTCAAATGAATGAGAATGCGATACTTCCTCGCTAGGAAATAGCGTTTGCAGATGTCTACGTATCGTAGCATTAGCTTTCTAATGCTTCTTAAAACGCGATATCGCATCTCATTTCTATGTTTCATGGTAAGATATAATATGATTTGCGAAGTGTCATGTATTCCTCGTCTACACTTCAAATGAATGTAAATGCGGCACTTCCTTGCTAGGAAATAGCGCCTGCAGATTTCTAGGTATCGTAGCAATAGTGTTCTAATGCTTCTTAAAACGCGATATCGCATCTCATTTCTATGTTTCATGGTAAGATGTAATATGATTTGCGAAGTGCCATGTATTCCTCCTCTACACTTCAAATGAATGTAAATGCGACACTTCCTTGCCAGGAAATAGCGTTTGCAGATGTCTACGTATCGAAGCAATGGAGTTCAAATGCTTCTTAAAACGAGATATTGCATCTCATATCTATGTTTCATGGTAAGATATAATATGATTTGCGAAGTGTCTTGTATTCCTCGTCTACACTTCAAATGAATGCGAATGCGACACTACCTCGCTAGGAAATAGCGTTTGCATATTTCTACGTATCGTAGGAATAGAGTTCATATGATTCTTAAAACGCGATATCGCATCTCATTCCTATGTTTCATGGTAAGATATAAAATGATTTGCGAAGTGTTATGTATTCCTCGTCTACACTTCAAATGAATGTGAATGCGATACTTCCTCGCTAGGAAATAGCGTTTGCAGATGTCTACGTATCGTAGCAATAGCTTTCTAATGCTTCTTAAAACGCGATATCGCGTCTCATTTCTATGTTTCATGGTAAGATATAATATGATTTGCGAAGTGTCATGTATTCCTCGTCTACACTTCAAATGAATGTGAATGCGATATTTCCTCGCTAGGAAATAGCGTTTGCAGATGTCTACGTATCGTAGCAATAGCTTTCTAATGCTTCTTAAAACGCGATATCGCATCTCATTCCTATGTTTCATGGTAAGATATAATATGATTTGCGGAGTGTTATGTATTCCTCGTCTACACTTCAAATGGATGTAAATGCGACACTTCCTTGCAAGGAAATAGCGTTCGCTGATGTCTAGGTATCGTAGCAATAGAGTTCTAATGCTTCTTAAAACGCGATATTGCATCTCATATCTATGTTTCATGATAAGATATAATATTCATTGCGAAGTGTTATGCATTCCTCGTCTACGATTCAAATGAATGTAAATGCGACACTTCCTTGCAAGGAAATAGCGTTTGCAGATGTCTACGTATCGTAGCAATAGAGTTCACATGATTCTTAAAACGAGATATTGCATCTCATATCTATGTTTCATGGTAAGATATAATATGATTTGCGAAGTGTCTTGTATTCCTCGTCTACACTTCAAATGAATGCGAATGCGACACTACCTCGCTAGGAAATAGCGTTTGCATATTTCTACGTATCGTAGGAATAGAGTTCATATGATTCTTAAAACGCGATATCGCATCTCATTCCTATGTTTCATGGTAAGATATAAAATGATTTGCGAAGTGTTATGTATTCCTCGTCTACACTTCAAATGAATGTGAATGCGATACTTCCTCGCTAGGAAATAGCGTTTGCAGATGTCTACGTATCGTAGCAATAGCTTTCTAATGCTTCTTAAAACGCGATATCGCGTCTCATTTCTATGTTTCATGGTAAGATATAGTATGATTTGCGAAGTGTCATGTATTCCTCGTCTACACTTCAAATGAATGTGAATGCGATATTTCCTCGCTAGGAAATAGCGTTTGCAGATGTCTACGTATCGTAGCAATAGCTTTCTAATGCTTCTTAAAACGCGATATCGCATCTCATTCCTATGTTTCATGGTAAGATATAATATGATTTGCGGAGTGTTATGTATTCCTCGTCTACACTTCAAATGGATGTAAATGCGACACTTCCTTGCAAGGAAATAGCGTTCGCTGATGTCTAGGTATCGTAGCAATAGAGTTCTAATGCTTCTTAAAACGCGATATTGCATCTCATATCTATGTTTCATGATAAGATATAATATTCATTGCGAAGTGTTATGCATTCCTCGTCTACGATTCAAATGAATGTAAATGCGACACTTCCTTGCAAGGAAATAGCGTTTGCAGATGTCTACGTATCGTAGCAATAGAGTTCACATGATTCTTAAAACGAGATATTGCATCTCATATCTATGTTTCATGGTAAGATATAATATGATTTGCGAAGTGTCTTGTATTCCTCGTCTACACTTCAAATGAATGCGAATGCGACACTACCTCGCTAGGAAATAGCGTTTGCATATTTCTACGTATCGTAGGAATAGAGTTCATATGATTCTTAAAACGCGATATCGCATCTCATTCCTATGTTTCATGGTAAGATATAAAATGATTTGCGAAGTGTTATGTATTCCTCGTCTACACTTCAAATGAATGTGAATGCGATACTTCCTCGCTAGGAAATAGCGTTTGCAGATGTCTACGTATCGTAGCAATAGCTTTCTAATGCTTCTTAAAACGCGATATCGCGTCTCATTTCTATGTTTCATGGTAAGATATAGTATGATTTGCGAAGTGTCATGTATTCCTCGTCTACACTTCAAATGAATGTGAATGCGATATTTCCTCGCTAGGAAATAGCGTTTGCAGATGTCTACGTATCGTAGCAATAGCTTTCTAATGCTTCTTAAAACGCGATATCGCATCTCATTCCTATGTTTCATGGTAAGATATAATATGATTTGCGGAGTGTTATGTATTCCTCGTCTACACTTCAAATGGATGTAAATGCGACACTTCCTTGCAAGGAAATAGCGTTCGCTGATGTCTAGGTATCGTAGCAATAGAGTTCTAATGCTTCTTAAAACGCGATATTGCATCTCATATCTATGTTTCATGATAAGATATAATATTCATTGCGAAGTGTTATGCATTCCTCGTCTACGATTCAAATGAATGTAAATGCGACACTTCCTTGCAAGGAAATAGCGTTTGCAGATGTCTACGTATCGTAGCAATAGAGTTCACATGATTCTTAAAACGCGATATCGCATCTCATTTCTATGTTTCATGGTAAGATATAACATGATTTGCGAAGTGTTATGTATTCCTCGTCTACACTTCAAATGAATGTGAATGCGATACTTCCTCGCTAGGAAATAGCGTTTGCAGATGTCTACGTATCGTAGCGATAGAGATCATATGATTCTTAAAACGCGATATCGCATCTCATTTCTATGTTTTATGGTAAGATATAATATGATATGCGGAGTGTTATGTATTCCTCGTCTACACTTCAAATGAATGTGAATGCGATACTTCCTCGCTAGGAAATAGCGTTTGCAGATGTCTACGTATCGTAGCAATAGCTTTCTAATGCTTCTTAAAACGCGATATCGCATCACATTTCTATGTTTCATGGTAAGATATAATATGATTTGCGAAGTGTCATGTACTCCTCGTCTACACTTCAAATGAATGTAAATGCGACACTTCCCTGCTAGGAAATAGCGTCTGCAGATGTCTAGGTATCGTAGCAATAGAGTTCTAATGCTTCTTAAAACGCGATATCGCATCTCATTTCTATGTTTCAAGGTAAGATGTAATATGATTTGCGAAGTGCTATGTATTCCTCCTCTACACTTCAAATGAATGTAAATGCGACACTTCCTTGCCAGGAAATAGCGTTTGCAAACGTCTGCCTATCGTAGCAATAGTGTTCTAATGCTCCTTAAAACGCGATATCGCATCTCATTTCTATGTTTCATGGTAAGATATAACATGATTTGCGATGTGTTATGTATTCCTCGTCTACACGTCAAATGAATGTGAATGCGATACTTCCTCGCTAGGAAATAGCGTTTGCAGATGTCTACGTACCGTAGCAATAGAGTTCATATGATTCTTAAAACGCGACATCGCATCTCATTTCTATGATTCATAGTAATATATAACATGATTTGCGAAGTGTTATGTATTCCTCGTCTACACTTCAAATGAATGTGAATGCGATACTTCCTCGCTAGGAAATAGCGTTTGCAGATGTCTACGTATCGTAGCAATAGTGTTCTAATGCTTCTTAAAACGAGATATCGCATCTCATTTCTATGTTTCATGGTAAGATATAATATGATTTGCAAAGTGTTATGTATTCCTCGTCTACACTTCAAATGAATGTAAATGCGACACTTCCTTGCAAGGAAATAGCGTTTGCTGATGTCTACGTATCGAAGCAATAGAGTTCAAATGCTTCTTAAAACGAGATATTGCATCTCATATCTATGTTTCATGATAAGATATAATATTCATTGCGAAGTGTTATGCATTCCTTGTCTTCGATTCAAATGAATGTAAATGCGACACTTCCTTGCAAGGATATAGCGTTTGCAGATGTCTACGTATCGAAGCAATAGCTTTCTAATGCTTCTTAAAACGCGATATCGCATCTCATTTCTATGTTTCATGGTAAGATATAATATGATTTGCGAAGTGTCATGTATTCCTTGTCTTCGATTCAAATGAATGTAAATGCGACACTTCCTTGCAAGGATATAGCGTTTGCAGATGTCTACGTATCGAAGCAATAGCTTTCTAATGCTTCTTAAAACGCGATATCGCATCTCATTTCTATGTTTCATGGTAAGATATAATATGATTTGCGAAGTGTCATGTATTCCTCGTCTACACTTCAAATGAATGTAAATGCGACACTTCCTTGCTAGGAAATAGCGTCTGCAGATGTCTTGGTATCGTAGCAATAGAGTTCTAATGCTTCTTAAAACGAGATATTGCATCTCATATCTATGTTTCATGATAAGATATAATATTCATTGCGAAGTGTCATGTATTCCTCGTCTATACTTCAAATGAATGTGAATGCGATATTTCCTCGCTAGGAAATAGCGTTTGCAGATGTCTACGTACCGTAGCAATAGCTTTCTAATGCTTCTTAAAACGCGATATCGCATCTCATTTCTATGTTTCATGGTAAGATATAATATGATTTGCGGAGTGTTATGTATTCCTCGTCTACACTTCAAATGGATGTAAATGCGACACTTCCTTCCAAGGAAATAGCGTTTGCTGATGTCTAGGTATCGTAGCAATAGGGTTCTAATGCTTCTTAAAACGCGATATTGCATCTCATATCTATGTTTCATGATAAGATATAATATTCATTGCGAAGTGTTATGCATTCCTCGTCTACGATTCAAATGAATGTAAATGCGACACTTCCTTGCAAGGAAATAGCGTTTGCAGATGTCTACGTATCGTAGCAATAGAGTTCACATGATTCTTAAAACGCGATATCGCATCTCATTTCTATGTTTCATGGTAAGATATAACATGATTTGCGAAGTGTTATGTATTCCTCGTCTACACTTCAAATGAATGTGAATGCGATACTTCCTCGCTAGGAAATAGCGTTTGCAGATGTCTACGTATCTTAGCGGTAGAGATCATATGATTCTTAAAACGCGATATCGCATCTCATTTCTATGTTTCATGGTAAGATATAACATGATTTGCGAAGTGTTATGTATTCCTCGTCTACACTTCAAATGAATGTGAATGCGATACTTCCTCGCTAGGAAATAGCGTTTGCAGATGTCTACGTATCGTAGCAATAGCTTTCTAATGCTTCTTAAAACGCGATATCGCATCTCATTTCTATGTTTCATGGTAAGATATAATATGATTTGCGAAGTGTCATGTATTCCTCGTCTACACTTCAAATGAATGTAAATGCGACACTTCACTGCTAGGAAATAGCGTCTGCAGATGTCTAGGTATCGTAGCAATAGAGTTCTAATGCTTCTTAAAACGCGATATCGCATCTCATTTCTATGTTTCAAGGTAAGATGTAATATGATTTGCGAAGTGCCATGTATTCCTCCTCTACACTTCAAATGAATGTAAATGCGACACTTCCTTGCCAGGAAATAGCGTTTCAAATGTCTGCCTATCGTAGCAATAGTGTTCTAATGCTTCTTAAAACGCGATATCGCATCTGATTTCTATGTTTCATGGTAAGATATAACATGATTTGCGATGTGTTATGTATTCCTCGTCTACACGTCAAATGAATGTGAATGCGATACTTCCTCGCTAGGAAATAGCGTTTGCAGATGTCTACGTACCGTAGCAATAGAGTTCATATGATTCTTAAAACGCGACATCGCATCTCATTTCTATGATTCATGGTAAGATATAACATGATTTGCCAAGTGTTATGTATTCCTCGTCTACACTTCAAATGAATGTGAATGCGATACTTCCTCGCTAGGAAATAGCGTTTGCAGATGTCTACGTATCGTAGCAATAATGTTCTAATGCTTCTTAAAACGAGATATCGCATCTCATTTCTATGTTTCATGGTAAGATATAATATGATTTGCGAAGTGTTATGTATTCCTCGTCTACACTTCAAATGAATGTAAATGCGAAACTTCCTTGCAAGGAAATAGCGTTTGCTGATGTCTACGTATCGAAGCAATAGAGTTCAAATGCTTCTTAAAACGAGATATTACATCTCATATCTATGTTTCATGATAAGATATAATATTCATTGCGAAATGTTATGCATTCCTTGTCTTCGATTCAAATGAATGTAAATGCGACACTTCCTTGCAAGGATATAGCGTTTGCAGATGTCTACGTATCGAAGCAATAGCTTTCTAATGCTTCTTAAAACGCGATATCGCATCTCATTTCTATGTTTCATGGTAAGATATAATATGATTTGCGAAGTGTCATGTATTCCTTGTCTTCGATTCAAATGAATGTAAGTGCGACACTTCCTTGCAAGGATATGGCGTTTGCAGATGTCTACGTATCGAAGCAATAGCTTTCTAATGCTCCTTAAAACGCGATATCGCATCTCATTTCTATGATTCATGGTAAGATATAATATGATTTGCGAAGTGTCATGTATTCTACGTCTACACTTCAAATGAATGTAAATCCGAAACTTCCTTGCTAGGAAATAGCGTCTGCAGATGTCTAGGTATCGTAGCAATAGAGTTCTAATGCTTCTTAAAACGAGATATTGCATCTCATATCTATGTTTCATGATAAGATATAATATTCATTGCGAAGTGTTATGCATTCCTCGTCTACGATTCAAATGAATGTAAATGCGACACATCCTTGCAAGGAAATAGCGTTTGCAGATGTCTACGTATCGTAGCAATAGAGTTCATATGATTCTTAAAACGCGATATCGTATCTCATTTCTATGTTTCATGGTAAGATATAATATGATTTGCGAAGTGTCATGTATTCCTCGTCTACACTTCAAATGAATGTGAATGCGACACTTCCTCGCTAGGAAATAGCGTTTGCAGATGTCTACGTATCGTAGCAATAGAGTTCATATGATTCTTAAAACGCGATATCGCATCTCATTTCTATGTATCATGGTAAGATATAATATGATTTGCGAAGTGTTATGTATTCCTCGTCTACACTTCAAATGAATGTGAATGCGATATTTCCTCGCTAGAAAATAGCGTTTGCAGATGTCTACGTATCGTAGCAATAGCTTTCTAATGCTTCTTAAAACGCGATATCGCATCTCATTTCTATGTTTCATGATAAGATATAATTTGATTTGCGGAGTGTTATGTATTCCTCGTCTACACTTCAAATGGATGTAAATGCGAAACTTCCTTGCAAGGACATAGCGTTTGCTGATGTCTAGGTATCGTAGCAATAGAGTTCTAATGCCTCTTAAAACGCGATATCGCATCTCATTTCTATGTTTCATGGTAAGATATAACATGATTTGCGAAGTGTTATGTATTCCTCGTCTACACTTCAAATGAATGTGAATGCGATACTTCCTCGCTAGGAAATAGCGTTTGCAGATGTCTACGTATCGTAGCAATAGCTTTCTAATGCTTCTTAAAACGCGATATCGCATCTCATTTCTATGTTTCATGGTAAGATATAATATGATTTGCGAAGTGTCATGTATTCCTCGTCTACACTTCAAATGAATGTAAATGCGACACTTCCTTGCTAGGAAATAGCGTCTGCAGATGTCTAGGTATCGTAGCAATAGAGTTCATATGATTCTTAAAACGCGATATCGCATCTCATTCCTATGTTTCATGGTAAGATATAAAATGATTTGCGAAGTGTTATGTATTCCTCGTCTACACTTCAAATGAATGTGAATGCGATACTTCCTCGCTAGGAAATAGCGTTTGCAGATGTCTACGTATCGTAGCAATAGCTTTCTAATGCTTCTTAAAACGCGATATCGCGTCTCATTTCTATGTTTCATGGTAAGATATAATATGATTTGCGAAGTGTCATGTATTCCTCGTCTACACTTCAAATGAATGTGAATGCGATATTTCCTCGCTAGGAAATAGCGTTTGCAGATGTCTACGTATCGTAGCAATAGCTTTCTAATGCTTCTTAAAACGCGATATCGCATCTCATTTCTATGTTTCATGGTAAGATATAATATGATTTGCGGAGTGTTATGTATTCCTCGTCTACACTTCAAATGGATGTAAATGCGACACTTCCTTGCAAGGAAATAGCGTTTGCTGATGTCTAGGTATCGTAGCAACAGAGTTCTAATGCTTCTTAAAACGCGATATTGCATCTCATATCTATGTTTCATGATAAGATATAATATTCATTGCGAAGTGTTATGCATTCCTCGTCTACGATTCAAATGAATGTAAATGCGACACTTCCTTGCAACGAAATAGCGTTTGCAGATGTCTACGTATCGTAGCAACAGAGTTCACATGATTCTTAAAACGCGATATCGCATCTCATTTCTATGTTTCATGGTAAGATATAACATGATTTGCGAAGTGTTATGTATTCCTCGTCTACACTTCAAATGAATGTGAATGCGATACTTCCTCGCTAGGAAATGGCGTTTGCAGATGTCTACGTATCGTAGCAATAGCTTTCTAATGCTTCTTAAAACGCGATATCGCATCTCATTTCTATGTTTCATGGTAAGATATAATATGATTTGCGAAGTGTCATGTATTCCTCGTCTACACTTCAAATGAATGTAAATGCGACACTTCCCTGCTAGGAAATAGCGTCTGCAGATGTCTAGGTATCGTAGCAATAGAGTTCTAATGCTTCTTAAAACGCGATATCGCATCTCATTTCTATGTTTCAAGGTAAGATGTAATATGATTTGCGAAGTGCCATGTATTCCTCCTCTACACTTCAAATGAATGTAAATGCGCCACTTCCTTGCCAGGAAATAGCGTTTCAAATGTCTGCCTGTCGTAGCAATAGTGTTCTAATGCTTCTTAAAACGCGATATCGCATCTCATTTCTATGTTTCATGGTAAGATATAACATGATTTGCGATGTGTTATGTATTCCTCGTCTACACGTCAAATGAATGTGAATGCGATACTTCCTCGCTAGGAAATAGCGTTTGCAGATGTCTACGTACCGTAGCAATAGAGTTCATATGATTCTTAAAACGCGACATCGCATCTCATTTCTATGTTTCATGGTAAGATATAATATGATTTGCGAAGTGTCATGTATTCCTCGTCTACACTTCAAATGAATGTAAATGCGACACTTCCTTGCTAGGAAATAGCGTCTGCAGATGTCTAGGTATCGTAGCAATAGAGTTCTAATGCTTCTTAAAACGAGATATTGCATCTCATATCTATGTTTCATGATAAGATATAATATTCATTGCGAAGTGTTATGCATTCCTCGTCTACGATTCAAATGAATGTAAATGCGACACATCCTTGCAAGGAAATAGCGTTTGCTGATGTCTACGTATCGAAGCAATAGAGTTCAAATGCTTCTTAAAACGAGATATTGCATCTCATATCTATGTTTCATGATAAGATATAATATTCATTGCGAAGTGTTATGCATTCCTTGTCTTCGATTCAAATGAATGTAAATGCGACACTTCCTTGCAAGGATATAGCGTTTGCAGATGTCTACGTATCGAAGCAATAGCTTTCTATTGCTTCTTAAAACGCGATATCGCATCTCATTTCTATGTTTCATGGTAAGATATAATATGATTTGCGAAGTGTCATGTATTCCTCGTCTACACTTCAAATGAATGTGAATGCGACACTTCCTCGCTAGGAAATAGCGTTTGCAGATGTCTACGTATCGTAGCAATAGAGTTCATATGATTCTTAAAACGCGATATCGCATCTCATTTCTATGTTTCATGGTAAGATATAACATGATTTGCGAAGTGTTATGTATTCCTCGTCTACACTTCAAATGAATGTGAATGCGATACTTCCTCGCTAGGAAATAGCGTTTGCAGATGTCTACGTATCGTAGCAATAGAGTTCACATGATTCGTAAAACGCGACATCGCATCTCATTTCTATGTTTCAAGGTAAGATGTAATATGATTTGCGAAGTGCCATGTATTCCTCCTCTACACTTCAAATGAATGTAAATGCGACACTTCCTTGCAAGGAAATATCGTTTGCAGATGTCTACGTATCGTAGCAATAGAGTTCATATGATTCTTAAAACGCGATATCGCATCTCATTTCTGTGTTTCATGGTAAGATATAATAAGATTTGCGAAGTGCCATGTATTCCTCGTCTACACTTCAAATGAATGGTAATGCGACACTTCCTTGCTAGGAAATAGCGTCTGCAGATGTCTAGGTATCGTAGCAATAGAGTTCTAATGCTTCTTAAAACACGATATCGCATCTCATTTCTATGTTTCATGGTAAGATGTAATATGATGTGCAAAGTGCCATGTATTCCTCCTCTACACTTCAAATGAATGTAAATGCGACACTTCCTTGCCAGGAATAGCGTTTGCAAATGTCTGCCCATCGTAGCAATAGTGTTCTAATGCTTCTTAAAACGCGATATCGCATCTCATTTCTATGTTTCATGGTAAGATATAATGTGATTTGCGAAGTATAATGTACTCCTCTTCTGCACTTCAATGAATGTGAAATCGATACTTCCTCGCTAGGAAATAGCGTTAGCAGATGTCTACGTATCGTAGCAATAGCTTTCTAATGCTTCTTAAAACGCGATATTACATCTCATTTCTATGATTCATGGTAAGATATAATATGATTTGCGAAGTGCCATGTATTCCTCGTCTACACTTCAAATGAATGTGAATGCGACACTTCCTCGCTAGGAAATAGCGTTTGCAGATGTCTACGTATCGTAGCAATAGAGTTCATATGATTCTTAAAACGCGATATCGCATCTCATTTCTATGTTTCATGGTAAGATATAATATGATTTGCGAAGTGTTATGTATTCCTCGTCTACACTTCAAATGAATGTGAATGCGATACTTCCTCGCTAGGAAATAGCGTTTGCAGATGTCTACGTATCGTAGCAATAGAGTTCACATGATTCGTAAAACGCGACATCGCATCTCATTTCTATGTTTCATGGTAAGATATAACATGATTTGCGAAGTGTTATGTATTCCTCGTCTACACTTCAAATGAATGTGAATGCGATACTTCCTCGCTAGGAAATAGCGTTTGCAGATGTCTACGTATCGTAGCAATAGAGTTCACATGATTCGTAAAACGCGACATCGCATCTCATTTCTATGTTTCATGGTAAGATATAACATGATTTGCGAAGTGTTATGTATTCCTCGTCTACACTTCAAATGAATGTGAATGCGATACTTCCTCGCTAGGAAATAGCGTCTGCAGATGTCTAGGTATCGTAGCAATAGAGTTCTAATGCTTCTTAAAACGCGATATCGCATCTCATTTCTATGTTTCAAGGTAAGATGTAATATGATTTGCGAAGTGCCATGTATTCCTCCTCTACACTTCAAATGAATGTAAATGCGACACTTCCTTGCCAGGAAATAGCGTTTGCAAATGTCTGCCTATCGTAGCAATAGTGTTCTAATGCTTCTTAAAACGCGATATCGCATCTCATATCTATGTTTCATGATAAGATATAATATTTATTGCGAGTGTTATGTATTCCTCGTCTACACTTCAAATGAATGTAAATGCGACACTTCCTTGCAAGGAAATATCGTTTGCAGATGTCTACGTATCCTAGCAATAGAGATCATATGATTCTTAAAACGCGATATCGCATCTCATTTCTATGTTTCATGGTAAGATATAACATGATTTGCGAAGTGTTATGTATTCCTCGTCTACACTTCAAATGAATGTGAATGCGACACTTCCTTGCAAGGAAATATCGTTTGCAGATGTCTACGTATCGTAGCAATAGAGTTCTTATGATTCTTAAAACGCGATATCGCATCTCATTTCTGTGTTTCATGGTAAGATATAATAAGATTTGTGAAGTGCCATTTATTCCTCGTCTACACTTCAAATGAATGGTAATGCGACACTTCCTTGCTAGGAAATACCGTCTGCAGATGTCTAGGTATCGTAGCAATAGAGTTCTAATGCTTCTTAAAACGAGATATTGCATCTCATATCTATGTTTCATGATAAGAAATAATATTTATTGCGAAGTGTTATGTATTCCTCGTCTACACTTCAAATGAATGTAAATGCGACACTTCCTTGCAAGGAAATATCGTTTGCAGATGTCTACGTATCGTAGCAATAGAGTTCTTATGATTCTTAAAACGCGATATCGTATCTCATTTCTATGTTTCATGTAAGATATAATATGATTTGCGAAGTGTCATGTATTCCTCGCCTACACTTCAAATGAATGTGAATGCGACACTTCCTCGCTAGGAAATAGCGTTTGCAGATGTCTACGTATCGTAGCGATAGAGATCATATGATTCTTAAAACGCGATATCGCATCTCATTTCTATGTTTTATGGTACGATATAACATGATTTGCGAAGTGTTATGTATTCCTCGTCTACACTTCAAATGAATGTGAATGCTAAACTTCCTCGCTAGGAAATAGCGTTTGCAGATGTCTACGTATCGTAGCAATAGAGTTCTTATGATTCTTAAAACGCGATATCGCATCTCATTTCTGTGTTTCATGGTAAGATATAATAAGATTTGTGAAGTGCCATTTATTCCTCGTCTACACTTCAAATGAATGGTAATGCGACACTTCCTTGCTAGGAAATACCGTCTGCAGATGTCTAGGTATCGTAGCAATAGAGTTCTAATGCTTCTTAAACGAGATATTGCATCTCATATCTATGTTTCATGATAAGAAATAATATTTATTGCGAAGTGTTATGTATTCCTCGTCTACACTTCAAATGAATGTAAATGCGACACTTCCTTGCAAGGAAATATCGTTTGCAGATGTCTACGTATCGTAGCAATAGAGTTCTTATGATTCTTAAAACGCGATATCGTATCTCATTTCTATGTTTCATGGTAAGATATAATATGATTTGCGAAGTGTCATGTATTCCTCGCCTACACTTCAAATGAATGTGAATGCGACACTTCCTCGCTAGGAAATAGCGTTTGCAGATGTCTACGTATCGTAGCGATAGAGATCATATGATTCTTAAAACGCGATATCGCATCTCATTTCTATGTTTTATGGTACGATATAACATGATTTGCGAAGTGTTATGTATTCCTCGTCTACACTTCAAATGAATGTGAATGCTAAACTTCCTCGCTAGGAAATAGCGTTTGCAGATGTCTACGTATCGTAGCAATAGCTTTCTAATGCTTCTTAAAACGCGATATCGCATCTCATTTCTATGTTTCATGGTAAGATATAATAAGATTTGCGAAGTGCCATGTATTCCTCGTCTACACTTCAAATGAATGGTAATGCGACACTTCCTTGCTAGGAAATACCGTCTGCAGATGTCTAGGTATCGTAGCAATAGAGTTCTAATGCTTCTTAAAACGAGATATTGCATCTCATATCTATGTTTCATGGTAAGATATAATATTTATTGCGAGGGTTATGTATTCCTCGTCTACACTTCAAATGAATGTAAATGCGACACTTCCTTGCAAGGAAATATCGTTTGCAGATGTCTACGTATCCTAGCAATAGAGATCATATGATTCTTAAAACGCGATATCGCATCTAATTTCTTTGTTTCATGGTAAGATATAACATGATTTGCGAAGTGTTATGTATTCCTCGTCTACACTTCAAATGAATGTGAATGCGATACTTCCTCGCTAGGAAATAGCGTTTGCAGATGTCTACGTATCGTAGCAATAGCTTTCTAATGCTTCTTAAAACGCGATATCGCATCTCATTTCTATGTTTCATGGTAAGATATAATATGATTTGCGCAGTGTCATGTATTCCTCGTCTACACTTCAAATGAATGTAAATGCGACACTTCCTTGCTAGGAAATAGCGTCTGCAGATGTCTAGGTATCGTAGCAATAGAGTTCTAATGCTTCTTAAAACGCGATATCGTATCTCATTTCCATGTTTCATGGTAAGATATAATATGATTTGCGATGTGTCATGTATTCCTCGTCTACACTTCAAATGAATGTGAATGCGACACTTCCTCGCTAGGAAATAGCGTTTGCAGATGTCTACGTATCGTAGCAATAGAGTTCACATGATCCTTAAAACGCGATATCGCATCTCATTTCTATATTTCATGGTAAGATATAATATGATTTGCGAAGTATTATGTACTCCTAGTCTGTACCTCAAATGAATGTGAAATCGATACTTCCTCGCTAGGAAATAGCGTTTGCAGATGTCTACGTATCGTAGCAATAGCCTTCTAATGCTTCTTAAAACGCGATATCGCGTCTCATTTCTATGTTTCATGGTAAGATATAATAAGATTTGCGAAGTGCCATGTATTCCTCGTCTACACTTCAAATGAATGGTAATGCGACACTTCCTTGCTAGGAAATACCGTCTGCAGATGTCTAGGTATCGTAGCAATAGAGTTCTAATGCTTCTTAAAACGAGATATTGCATCTCATATCTATGTTTCATGATAAGATATAATATTTATTGCGAAGTGTTATGTATTCCTCGTCTACACTTCAAATGAATGTAAATGCGACACTTCCTTGCAAGGAAATATCGTTTGCAGATGTCTACGTATCGTAGCAATAGAGTTCATATGATTCTTAAACGCGATATCGTATCTCATTTCTATGTTTCATGGTAAGATATAATATGATTTGCGAAGTGTCATGTATTCCTCGTCTACACTCCAAATGAATGTGAATGCGACACTTCCTTGCAAGGAAATATCGTTTGCAGATGTCTACGTATCGTAGCAATAGAGTTCTTATGATTCTTAAAACGCGATATCGTATCTCATTTCTATGTTTCATGGTAAGATATAATATGATTTGCGAAGTGTCATGCATTCCTCGTCTACATTTCAAATGAATGTGAATGCGACACTTCCTCGCTAGAAAATAGCGTTTGCAGATGTCTACGTATCGTAGCGATAGAGATCATATGATTCTTAAAACGCGATATCGCATCTCATTTCTATGTTTCATGGTAAGATATAACATGATTTGCGAAGTGTTATGTATTCCTCGTCTACACTTCAAATGAATGTGAATGCGAAACTTCCTCGCTAGGAAATAGCGTTTGCAGATGTCTACGTATCGTAGCAATAGCTTTCTAATGCTTCTTAAAACGCGATATCGCATCTCATTTCTATGTTTCATGGTAAGATATAATAAGATTTGCGAAGTGCCATGTATTCCTCGTCTACACTTCAAATGAATGGTAATGCGACACCTCCTTGCTAGGAAATACCGTCTGCAGATGTCTAGGTATCGTAGCAATAGAGTTCTAATGCTTCTTAAAACGAGATATTGCATCTCATATCTATGTTTCATGATAAGATATAATATTTATTGCGAAGTGTTATGTATTCCTCGTCTACACTTCAAATGAATGTAAATGCGACACTTCCTTGCAAGGAAATATCGTTTGCAGATGTCTACGTATCGTAGCAATAGAGTTCTTATGATTCTTAAAACGCGATATCGTATCTCATTTCCATGTTTCATGGTAAGATATAATATGATTTGCGAAGTGTCATGTATTCCTCGTCTACACTTCAAATGAAAGTGAATGCGACACTTCCTCGCTAGGAAATAGCGTTTGCAGATGTCTACGTATCGTAGCAATAGAGTTCACATGATTCTTAAAACGCGATATCGCATCTCATTTCTATGTTTCATGGTAAGATATAATATGATTTGCGAAGTATTATGTACTCCTCGTCTGTACTTCAAATGAATGTGAAATCGATACTTCCTCGCTAGGAAATAGCGTTTGCAGATGTCTACGTATCGTAGCAATAGCCTTCTAATGCTCCTTAAAACGCGATATCGCGTCTCATTTCTATGTTTCATGGTAAGATATAATAAGATTTGCGAAGTGCCATGTATTCCTCGTCTACACTTCAAATGAATGGTAATGCGACACTTCCTTGCTAGGAAATACCGTCTGCAGATGTCTAGGTATCGTAGCAATAGAGTTCTAATGCTTCTTAAAACGAGATATTGCATCTCATATCTATGTTTCATGATAAGATATAATATTTATTGCGAAGTGTTATGTATTCCTCGTCTACACTTCAAATGAATGTAAATGCGACACTTCCTTGCAAGGAAATATCGTTTGCAGATGTCTACGTATCGTAGCAATAGAGTTCATATGATTCTTAAAACGCGATATCGTATCTCATTTCTATGCTTCATGGTAAGATATAATATGATTTGCGAAGTGTCATGTATTCCTCGTCTACACTTCAAATGAATGTGAATGCGACACTTCCTCGCTAGGAAATAGCGTTTGCAGATGTCTACGTATCGTAGCAATAGAGTTCATATGATTCTTAAAACGCGATATCGCATCTCATTTCTATGTTTCATGGTAAGATATAACATGATTTGCGAAGTGTTATGTATTCCTCGTCTACACTTCAAATGAATGTGAATGCGATACTTCCTCGCTAGGAAATAGCGCTTGCAGATGTCTACGTATCGTAGCGATAGAGATCATATGATTCTTAAAACGCGATATCGCATCTCATTTCTATGTTTCATGGTAAGATATAACATGATTTGCGAAGTGTTATGTATTCCTCGTCTACACTTCAAATGAATGTGAATGCGATACTTCCTCGCTAGGAAATAGCGTTCGCAGATGTCTACGTATCGTAGCAATAGCTTTCTAATGCTTCTTAAAACGCGATATCGCATCTCATTTCTATGTTTCATGGTAAGATATAATATGATTTGCGAAGTGTCATGTATTCCTCGTCTACACTTCAAATGAATGTAAATGCGACACTTCCCTGCTAGGAAATAGCGTCTGCAGATGTCTAGGTATCGTAGCAATAGAGTTCTAATGCTTCTTAAAACGCGATATCGCATCTCATTTCTATGTTTCAAGGTAAGATGTAATATGATTGGCGAAGTGCAATGTATTCCTCCTCTACACTTCAAATGAATGTAAATGCGACACTTCCTTGCCAGGAAATAGCGTTTGCAAATGTCTGCCTATCGTAGCAATAGTGTTCTAATGCTTCTTAAAACGCGATATCGCATCTCATTTCTATGTTTCATGGTAAGATATAATATGATTTGCGAAGTATTATGTACTCCTCGTCTGCACTTCAAATGAATGTGAAATCGATACTTCCTCGCTAGGAAATAGCGCTTGCAGATGTCTACGTATCGTAGCGATAAAGATCATATGATACTTAAAACGCGATATCGCATCTCATTTCTATGTTTCATGGTAAGATATAACATGATTTGCGAAGTGTTATGTATTCCTCGTCTACACTTCAAATGAATGTGAATGCGATACTTCCTCGCTAGGAAATAGCGTTTGCAGATGTCTACGTATCGTAGCAATAGATTTCTAATGCTTCTTAAAACGCGATATCGCATCTCATTTCTATGTTTCATGGTAAGATATAATATGATTTGCGAAGTGTCATGTATTCCTCGTCTACACTTCAAATGAATGTAAATGCAACACTTCCCTGCTAGGAAATAGCGTCTGCAGATGTCTAGGTATCGTAGCAATAGAGTTCTAATGCTTCTTAAAACGCGATATCGCATCTCATTTCTATGTTTCAAGGTAAGATGTATTAAGACTTGCGAAGTGCCATGTATTCCTCCTCTACACTTCAAATGAATGTAAATGCGACACTTCCTTGCCAGGAAATAGCGTTTGCAAATGTCTGCCTATCGTAGCAATAGTGTTCTAATGCTTCTTAAAACGCGATATCGCATCTCATTTCTATGTTTCATGGTAAGATATAATATGATTTGCGAAGTATTATGTACTCCTCGTCTGCACTTCAAATGAATGTCAAATCGATACTTCCTCGCTAGGAAATAGCGTTTGCAGATGTCTACGTATCGTAGCAATAGCATTCTAATGCTTCTTAAAACGCGATATCGCATCTCATTTTTGTGTTTCATGGTATGATATAATAAGATTTGCGAAGTGCCATGTATTCCTCGTCTACACTTCAAATGAATGGTAATGCAACACTTCCTTGCTAGGAAATACCGTCTGCAGATGTCTAGGTATCGTAGCAATAGAGTTCTAATGTTTCTTAAAACGAGATATTGCATCCCATATCTATGTTTCATGATAAGATATAATATTTATTGCGAAGTGTTATGTATTCCTCGTCTACACTTCAAATGAATGTAAATGCGACACTTCCTTGCAAGGAAATATCGTTTGCAGATGTCTACGTATCGTAGCAATAGAGGTCTTATGATTCTTAAAACGCGATATCGTATCTCATTTCTATGTTTCATGGTAAGATATAATATGATTTGCGAAGTGTCATGTATTCCTCGTCTACACTACAAATGAATGTGAATGCGACACTTCCTTGCTAGGAAATAGCGTTTGCAGATGTCTACGTATCGTAGCGATAGAGATCATATGATTCTTAAAACGCGATATCGCATCTCATTTCTATGTTTCATGGTAAGATATAACATGATTTGCGAAGTGTTATGTATTCCTCGTCTACACTTCAAATGAATGTGAATGCGAAACTTCCTCGCTAGGAAATAGCGTATGCAGATATCTACGTATCGTAGCAATAGCTTTCTAATGCTTCTTAAAACGCGATATCGCATCTCATTTCTATGTTTCATGGTAAGATATAATAAGATTTGCGAAGTGCCATGTATTCCTCGTCTACACTTCAAATGAATGGTAATGCGACACTTCCTTGCTAGGAAATACCGTCTGCAGATGTCTAGGTATCGTAGCAATAGCTTTCTAATGCTCCTTAAAACGCGATATCGCGTCTCATTTCTATGTCTCATGGTAAGATATAATATGATTTGCGAAGTGTCATGTATTCCTCGTCTACACTTCAAACGAATGTGAATGCGATATTTCCTCGCTAGGAAATAGCGTTTGCAGATGTCTACGTATCGTAGCAATAGCTTTCTAATGCTTCTTAAAACGCGATATCGCATCTCATTTCTATGTTTCATGGTAAGATATAATATGATTTGCGAAGTGTCATGTATTCCTCGTCTACACTTCAAATGAATGTAAATGCGACACTTCCCTGCTAGGAAATAGCGTCTGCAGATGTCTAGGTATCGTAGCAATAGAGTTCTAATGCTTCTTAAAACGCGATATCGCATCTCATTTCTATGTTTCATGGTAAGATATAATATGATTTGCGAAGTGTCATGTATTCCTCGTCTACACTTCAAATGAATGTAAATGCGACACTTCCCTGCTAGGAAATAGCGTCTGCAGATGTCTAGGTATCGTAGCAATAGAGTTCTAATGCTTCTTAAAACGCGATATCGCATCTCATTTCTATGTTTCATGGTAAGATATAATAAGATTTGCGAAGTGCCATGTATTCCTCGTCTACACTTCAAATGAATGGTAATGCGACACTTCCTTGCTAGGAAATACCGTCTGCAGATGTCTAGGTATCGTAGCAATAGAGTACTAATGCTTCTTAAAACGAGATATTGCATCTCATATCTATGTTTCATGATAAGATATAATATTTATTGCGAAGTGTTATGTATTCCTCGTCTACACTTCAAATGAATGTAAATGCGACACTTCCTTGCAAGGAAATATCGTTTGCAGATGTCTACGTATCGTAGCAATAGAGTTCTTATGATTCTTAAAACGCGATATTGTATCTCATTTCTATGTTTCATGGTAAGATATAATATGATTTGCGAAGTGTCATGTATTCCTCGTCTACACTTCAAATGAATGTGAATGCGACACTTCCTCGCTAGGAAATAGCGTTTGCAGATGTCTACGTATCGTAGCGATAGAGATCATATGATTCTTAAAACGCGATATCGCATCTCATTTCTATGTTTCATGGTAAGATATAACATGATTTGCGAAGTGTTATGTATTCCTCGTCTACACTTCAAATGAATGTGAATGCGAAACTTCCTCGCTAGGAAATAGCGTTTGCAGATGTCTACGTATCGTAGCAATAGCTTTCTAATGCTTCTTAAAACGCGATATCGCATCTCATTTCTATGTTTCATGGTAAGATATAATAAGATTTGCGAAGTGCCATGTACTCCTC
This sequence comes from Xylocopa sonorina, assembly GCF_050948175.1. Classification (NCBI taxonomy): domain Eukaryota; kingdom Metazoa; phylum Arthropoda; class Insecta; order Hymenoptera; family Apidae; genus Xylocopa; species Xylocopa sonorina. The sequence continues at coordinate 58,717 of NW_027490397.1, read as the reverse complement.
GTCTACACTTCAAATGAATGGTAATGCGACACTTCCTTGCTAGGAAATAGCGTCTGCAGATGTCTAGGTATCGTAGCAATAGAGTTCTAATGCTTCTTAAAACGAGATATTGCATCTCATATTTATGTTTCATGATAAGATATAATATTTATTGCGAAGTGTTATGTATTCCTCGTCTACACTTCAAATGAATGTAAATGCGACACTTCCTTGCCAGGAAATAGCGTTTGCAAATGTCTGCCTATCGTAGCAATAGTGTTCTAATGCTTCTTAAAATGCGAAATCGCATCTCATTTCTATGTTTCATGGTAAGATATAATATGATTTGCGAAGTATTATGTACTCCTCGTCTGCACTTCAAATGAATGTCAAATCGATACTTCCTCGCTAGGAAATATCGTTTGCAGATGTCTACGTATCGTAGCAATAGCATTCTAATGCTTCTTAAAACGCGATATCGCATCTCATTTCTGTGTTTCATGGTAAGATATAATAAGATTTGCGAAGTGCCATGTATTCCTCGTCTACACTTCAAATGAATGGTAATGCAACACTTCCTTGCTTGGAAATACCGTCTGCAGATGTCTAGGTATCGTAGCAATAGAGTTCTAATGTTTCTTAAAACGAGATATTGCATCTCATATCTATGTTTCATGATAAGATATAATATTTATTGCGAAGTGTTATGTATTCCTCGTCTACACTTCAAATGAATGTAATGCGACACTTCCTTGCAAGGAAATATCGTTTGCAGATGTCTACGTATCCTAGCAATAGAGATCATATGATTCTTAAAACGCGATATCGCATCTCATTTCTATGTTTCATGGTAAGATATAACATGATTTGCGAAGTGTTATGTATTCCTCGTCTACACTTCAAATGAATGTGAATGCGAAACTTCCTCGCTAGGAAATAGCGTTTGCAGATGTCTACGTATCGTAGCAATAGCTTTCTAATGCTTCTTAAAACGCGATATCGCATCTCATTTCTATGTTTCATGGTAAGATATAATAAGATTTGCGAAGTGCCATGTATTCCTCGTCTACACTTCAAATGAATGGTAATGCGACACTTCCTTGCTAGGAAATACCGTCTGCAGATGTCTAGGTATCGTAGCAATAGCTTTCTAATGCTCCTTAAAACGCGATATCGCGTCTCATTTCTATGTCTCATGGTAAGATATAATATGATTTGCGAAGTGTCATGTATTCCTCGTCTACACTTCAAACGAATGTGAATGCGATATTTCCTCGCTAGGAAATAGCGTTTGCAGATGTCTACGTATCGTAGCAATAGCTTTCTAATGCTTCTTAAAACGCGATATCGCATCTCATTTCTATGTTTCATGGTAAGATATAATATGATTTGCGGAGTGTTATGTATTCCTCGTCTACACTTCAAATGAATGTAAATGCGACACTTCCTTGCAAGGAAATAGCGTTTGCTGATGTCTACGTATCGAAGAAATAGAGTTCAAATGCTTCTTAAAACGAGATATTGCATCTCATATCTATGTTGCATGATAAGATATAATATACATTGCGAAGTGTTATGCATTCCTCGTCTACGATTCAAATGAAAGTAAATGCGACACATCCTTGCAGGGAAATAACGATTGCAGATGTCTACGTATCGTAGCAATAGAGTTCATATGATTCTTAAAACGCGATATCGCATCTCATTTCTACGTTTCATGGTAAGATATAACATGATTTGCGAAGTGTTATGTATTCCTCGTCTACACTTCAGATGAATGTGAATGCGATACTTCCACGCTAGGAAATAGCGTTTGCAGATGTCTACGTACCGTAGCAATAGATTTCATATGATACTTAAAACGCGATATCGCGTCTCATTTCTATGTCTCATGGTAAGATATAACATGATTTGCGAAGTGTTATTTATTCCTCGTCTACACTTCAAATGAATGTGAATGCGACACTTCCTCGCTAGGAAATAGCGTTTGCAGATGTCTACGTATCGTAGCAATAGAGTTCATATGATTCTTAAAACGCGATATCGCATCTCATTTCTATGTTTCATGGTAAGATATAACATGACTTGCGAAGTGTCATGTATTCCTCCTCTACACTTCAAATGAATGTAAATGCGACACTTCCTTGCCAGGAAATAGCGTTTGCAAATGTCTGCCTAGCGTAGCAATAGTGTTCTAATGCTTCTTAAAACGCGATATCGCATCTCATTTCTATGTTTCATGGTAAGATATAATATGATTTGCGAAGTGTTATGTATTCCTCGTCTGCACTTCAAATGAATGTGAAATCGATACTTCCTCGCTAGGAAATAGCGTTTGCAGATGTCTACGTATCGTAGCAATAGCTTTCTAATGCTTCTTAAAACGCGATATCGCATCTCATTTCTATGTTTCATGGTAAGATATAATATGATTTGCGAAGTGCCATGTATTCCTCGCCTACACTTCAAATGAATGGTAATGCGACACTTCCTTGCTAGGAAATACCGTCTGCAGATGTCTAGGTATCGTAGCAATAGAGTTCTAATGCTTCTTAAAACGAGATATTGCATCTCATATCTATGTTTCATGATAAGATATAATATTTATTGCGAAGTGTTATGTATTCCTCGTCTACGATTCAAATGAAAGTAAATGCGACCCTTCCTTGGGAGGAAATAGCGTTTGCAGATGTCTACGTATCGTAGCAATAGAGTTCTAATGCTTCTTAAAACGAGATATTGCATCTCATATCTATGTATCATGATAAGATATAATATTCATTGCGAAGTGTTATGCATTCCTCGTCTACGGTTCAAATGAATGTAAATGCGACACTTCCTTGCAAGGAAATAGCGTTTGCAAATGTCTACCTATCGTAGCAATAGTGTTCTAATGCTTCTTAAAACGCGATATCGCATCTCATTTCTATGTTTCATGGTAAGATGTAACATGATTTGCGAAGTGTTATGTATTCCTCGTCTACACTTCAAATGAATGTAAATGCGACACTTCCTTGCTAGGAAATAGCGTTTGCAGATGTCTACGTATCGTAGAAATAGCTTTCTAATGTTTCTTAAAACGCGATATCGCATCTCATTTCTATGTTTCATGGTAAGATATAATATGATTTGCGAAGTGTTATGTATTCCTCGTCTACACCTCAAATGAATGTAAATGCGACACTTCCTTGCAAGGAAATAGCGTTTGCAGATGTCTACGTATCGAGGCAATAGGGTTCAAATGCTTCTTAAAACGAGATATTGCATCTCATATCTATGTTTCATGATAAGATATAATATTCATTGCGAAGTGTTATGCATTCCTCGTCTACGATTCAAACGAAAGTAAATGCGACACATCCTTGCCAGGAAATAGCGTTTGCAAATGTCTGCCTATCGTAGCAATAGTGTTCTAATGCTTCTTAAAACGCGATATCGCATCTCATTTCTATATTTCATGGTAAGATATAATATGATTTGCGAAGTGTTATGTATTCCTCGTCTGCACTTCAAATGAATGTGAAATCGATACTTCCTCGCTAGGAAATAGCGTTTGCAGATGTCTACGTATCGTAGCAATAGCTTTCTAATGCTTCTTAAAACGCGACATCGCATCTCATTTCTATGTTTCATGGTAAGATATAATATGACTTGCGAAGTGCCATGTATTCCTCGTCTACACTTCAAATGAATTGTAATGCGACACATCCTTGCTAGGAAATACCGTCTGCAGATGTTTAGGTATCGTAGCAATAGAGTTCTTATGCTTCTTAAAACGAGATATTGCATCTCATATCTATGTTTCATGATAAGATATAATATTTATTGCGAAGTGTTATGTATTCCTCGTCTACGGTTCAAATGAAAGTAAATGCGACACTTCCTTGGAAGGAAATAGCGTTTACAGATGTCTACGTATCGTAGCAATAGAGTTCTAATGCTTCTTAAAACGAGATATTGCATCTCATATCTATGTTTCATGGTAAGATGTAACATGATTTGCGAAGTGTTATGTTTTCCTCGTCTACACTTTAAATGAATGTAAATGCGACAATTCCTTGCAAGGAAATAGTGTTTGCAGATGTCTACGTATCGAAGCAGTAGTGTTCAAATGCTTCTTAAAACGAGATAGTGCATCTCATAGCTATGTTTCATGATAAGAAATAATATGATTTGCGAAGTGTCATGTATTCCTCCTCTACACTTCAAATGAATGTAAATGCGACACTTCCTTGCAAGGAAATAGCGATGGCAAATGTCTACCGATCGTAGCAATAGTGTTCTAATGCTTCTTAAAACGAGATATCGCATCTCATTTCTATGTTTCATGATAAGATATAATATTCATTGCGATGTGTTATGCATTCCTCGTCTACACCTCAAATGAATGTAAATGCGACACTTCCTCGCTAGGAAATAGCGTTTGCAGATGTCTACGTATCGTAGCAATAGAGTTCATATGATTCTTAAAACGCGATATCGCATCTCATTTCTATGTTTCATGGTAAGATATAACATGACTTGCGAAGTGTCATGTATTCCTCCTCTACACTTCAAATGAATGTAAATGCGACACTTCCTTGCCAGGAAATAGCGTTTGCAAATGTCTGCCTAGCGTAGCAATAGTGTTCTAATGCTTCTTAAAACGCGATATCGCATCTCATTTCTATGTTTCATGGTAAGATATAATATGATTTGCGAAGTGTTATGTATTCCTCGTCTGCACTTCAAATGAATGTGAAATCGATACTTCCTCGCTAGGAAATAGCGTTTGCAGATGTCTACGTATCGTAGCAATAGCTTTCTAATGCTTCTTAAAACGCGATATCGCATCTCATTTCTATGTTTCATGGTAAGATATAATATGATTTGCGAAGTGCCATGTATTCCTCGCCTACACTTCAAATGAATGGTAATGCGACACTTCCTTGCTAGGAAATACCGTCTGCAGATGTCTAGGTATCGTAGCAATAGAGTTCTAATGCTTCTTAAAACGAGATATTGCATCTCATATCTATGTTTCATGATAAGATATAATATTTATTGCGAAGTGTTATGTATTCCTCGTCTACGATTCAAATGAAAGTAAATGCGACCCTTCCTTGGGAGGAAATAGCGTTTGCAGATGTCTACGTATCGTAGCAATAGAGTTCTAATGCTTCTTAAAACGAGATATTGCATCTCATATCTATGTATCATGATAAGATATAATATTCATTGCGAAGTGTTATGCATTCCTCGTCTACGGTTCAAATGAATGTAAATGCGACACTTCCTTGCAAGGAAATAGCGTTTGCAAATGTCTACCTATCGTAGCAATAGTGTTCTAATGCTTCTTAAAACGCGATATCGCATCTCATTTCTATGTTTCATGGTAAGATGTAACATGATTTGCGAAGTGTTATGTATTCCTCGTCTACACTTCAAATGAATGTAAATGCGACACTTCCTTGCTAGGAAATAGCGTTTGCAGATGTCTACGTATCGTAGCAATAGCTTTCTAATGTTTCTTAAAACGCGATATCGCATCTCATTTCTATGTTTCATGGTAAGATATAATATGATTTGCGAAGTGTTATGTATTCCTCGTCTACACCTCAAATGAATGTAAATGCGACACTTCCTTGCAAGGAAATAGCGTTTGCAGATGTCTACGTATCGAGGCAATAGGGTTCAAATGCTTCTTAAAACGAGATATTGCATCTCATATCTATGTTTCATGATAAGATATAATATTCATTGCGAAGTGTTATGCATTCCTCGTCTACGATTCAAACGAAAGTAAATGCGACACATCCTTGCCAGGAAATAGCGTTTGCAAATGTCTGCCTATCGTAGCAATAGTGTTCTAATGCTTCTTAAAACGCGATATCGCATCTCATTTCTATATTTCATGGTAAGATATAATATGATTTGCGAAGTGTTATGTATTCCTCGTCTGCACTTCAAATGAATGTGAAATCGATACTTCCTCGCTAGGAAATAGCGTTTGCAGATGTCTACGTATCGTAGCAATAGCTTTCTAATGCTTCTTAAAACGCGACATCGCATCTCATTTCTATGTTTCATGGTAAGATATAATATGACTTGCGAAGTGCCATGTATTCCTCGTCTACACTTCAAATGAATTGTAATGCGACACATCCTTGCTAGGAAATACCGTCTGCAGATGTTTAGGTATCGTAGCAATAGAGTTCTTATGCTTCTTAAAACGAGATATTGCATCTCATATCTATGTTTCATGATAAGATATAATATTTATTGCGAAGTGTTATGTATTCCTCGTCTACGGTTCAAATGAAAGTAAATGCGACACTTCCTTGGAAGGAAATAGCGTTTACAGATGTCTACGTATCGTAGCAATAGAGTTCTAATGCTTCTTAAAACGAGATATTGCATCTCATATCTATGTTTCATGGTAAGATGTAACATGATTTGCGAAGTGTTATGTTTTCCTCGTCTACACTTTAAATGAATGTAAATGCGACAATTCCTTGCAAGGAAATAGTGTTTGCAGATGTCTACGTATCGAAGCAGTAGTGTTCAAATGCTTCTTAAAACGAGATAGTGCATCTCATAGCTATGTTTCATGATAAGATATAATATGATTTGCGAAGTGTCATGTATTCCTCCTCTACACTTCAAATGAATGTAAATGCGACACTTCCATGCAAGGAAATAGCGATGGCAAATGTCTACCGATCGTAGCAATAGTGTTCTAATGCTTCTTAAAACGAGATATCGCATCTCATTTCTATGTTTCATGATAAGATATAATATTCATTGCGATGTGTTATGCATTCCTCGTCTACGATTCAAATGAATGTAAATGCGACACTTCCTTGCTAGGAAATAGCGTTTGCAGATGTCTACGTATCGTAGCAATAGAGTTCATATGATTCTTAAAACGCGATATCGCATCTCATTTCTATGTTTCATGGTAAGATGTAACATGATTTGCGATGTGTTATGTATTCCTCGTCTACACTTCAAATGAATGTGAATGCGATACTTCCACGCTAGGAAATAGCGTTTGCAGATGTCTACATATCGTAGCAATAGATTTCTAATGCTTCTTAAAACGCGATATCGCATCTCGTTTCTATGTTTCATGGTAAGATATAATATGATTTGCGAAGTGTCATGTATTCCTCGTCTACACTTCAAATGAATGTGAATGCGACACTTCCTTGCAAGGAAATAGCGTTTGCAGATGTCTACCTATCGTAGCAATAGTGTTCTAATGCTTCTTAAAACGCGATATCGCATCTCATTTCTATGTTTCATGGTAAGATGTAATATGATTTGCGAAGTGTTATGTATTCCTCCTCTACACATCAAATGAATGTAAATGCGACACTTCCTTGCAAGGAAATAGCGTTTGCAGATGTCTACGTATCGATGCAATAGCTTTCTAATGCTTCTCAAAACGCGATATCGCATCTCATTTCTATGTTTCATGGTAAGATATAATATGATTTGCGAAGTGTCATGTATTCCTCGTTTACACTTGACATGAATGTAAATGCGACACTTCCTTGCTAGGAAAGAGCGTCTGCAGATGTCTACGTATCGTAGCAATAGAGTTCTAATGCTTCTTAAAACGAGATATTGCATCTCATATCAATGTTTCATGATAAGATATAATATGATTTGCGAAGTGTTATGCATTCCTCCTCTACACTTCAAATGAATGTAAATGCGACACTTCCCTGCAAGGAAGTAGCGTTTGCAAATGTCTTCCGATCGTAGCAATAGTGTTCTAATGCTTCTTAAAACGAGATGTCGCATCTCATTTCTATGTTTCATGATAAGATATAATATTCATTGCGAAGTGTTATGCATTCCTCGTCTACGATTCAAATGAAAGTAAATGCGACACTTTCTTGCGAGGAAATAGCGTTTGCTGATGTCTACGTATCGAAGCAATAGAGTTCAAATGCTTCTTAAAACGAGATATTGCATCTCATATCTATGTTTCATGATAAGATATAATAATCCTTGAGAAGTGTTATGCATTTCTCATCTACGATTCAAATGAAAGTAAATGCGAAACTTCCTTGCAAAGAAATAGCGTTTGCAGATGTCTACGTATCGTAGCAATAGAGTTCATATGATTCATAAAACGCGATATCGCATCTCATTTCTATGTTTCATGGTAAGATATAATATGATTTGCGAAGTGTTATGTATTCCTCGTCTACACTTCTAATGAATGTAAATGCGACACTTCCATGCAAGGAAATAGCGTTTGCAGATGTCTACGTATCGTAGCAATAGAGTTCAAATGCTTCTTAAAACGAGATATTGCATCTCATATCTATGTTTCATGATACGATATAATAATCCTTGCGAAGTGTTATGCATTCCTCGTCTACGGTTCAAATGAATGTAAATTCGAAACTTCCTTGCAAGGAAATAGCGTTTGCAGATGTCTACGTATCGTAGCAATAGAGTTCATATGATTCTTAAAACGCGATATCGCATCTCATTCCTATGTTTCATGGTAAGATATAATATTCATTGCGAATTGTTATGCATTCCTCGTCTACGATTCAAATGAATTCAAATGCGACACTTCCATGCAAGGAAATGGCGTTTGCAGATGTCTACGTATCGTAGCAATAGAGTTCATATGATTCTTAAAACGCGATATCGCATCTCATTTCTATGTTTCATGAAAAGATATAATATTCATTGCGAAGTGTTATGTATTCCTCGTCTACACTTCAAATGAATGTGAATGCGATACTTCCTCGCTAGGAAATAGCGTTTGCAGATGTCTACGTATCGTAGCAATAGCTTTCTAATGCTTCTTAAAACGCGATATCGCATCTCATTTCTATGTTTCATGGTAAGATATAACATGATTTGCGAAGTGTTATATCTTCCTCGTCTACACTTCAAATGAATGTGAATGCGATACATCCTCGCTAGGAAATAGCGTTTGCAGATATCTACGTATCGTAGCAATAGATTTCTAGTGCTTCTTAAAGCGCGATATCTCATCTCATTTCTATGTTTCATGGTAAGATATAATATGATTTGCGAAGTGTCATGTATTCCACGTCTACACGTCAAATGAATGTAAATGCGACAATTCCTTGCAAGGAAATAGCGTCTGCAGATGTCTACGTATCGTAGCAATAGAGTTCTTATGATTCTTAAAACGCGAAATTGCATCTCATTTCTATGTTTCACGGTAAGATATAATATTCATTGTGAAGTGTTATGCATTCCTCGTCTACGATTCAAATGAATGTAAATGCGACACTTCCTCGCTAGGAAATAGCGTTTGCAGATGTCTACGTATCGTAGCAATAGAGTTCATATGATTCTTAAAACGCGATATCGCATCTCATTTCTATGTTTCATGGTAAGATATAACATGACTTGCGAAGTGTCATGTATTCCTCCTCTACACTTCAAATGAATGTAAATGCGACACTTCCCTGCCAGGAAATAGCGTTTGCAAATGTCTGCCTAGCGTAGCAATAGTGTTCTAATGCTTCTTAAAACGCGAAATCGCATCTCATTTCTATGTTTCATGGTAAGATATAATATGATTTGCGAAGTGTTATGTATTCCTCGTCTACACTTCAAATGAATGTGAATGCGATACTTCCTCGCTAGGAAATAGCGTTCGCAGATGTCTACGTATCGTAGCAATAGCTTTCCAATGCTTCTTAAAACGCGATATCGCATCTCATTTCTATGTTTCATGGTAAGATATAATATGATTTGCGAAGTGTCATGTATTCCTCTTCTTCACTTCAAATGAATGTAAATGCGACACTTCCTTGCTAGGAAATAGCGTCTGCAGATGTCTAGGTATCGTAGCAATAGAGTTCTAATGCTTCTTAAAACGAGATATTGCATCTCATATCTATGTTTCATGATAAGATATAATACTCATTGCGAAGTGTTTTGCATTCCTCGTCTACGATTCAAATGAATGTGAATGCGACACTTCCTTGCTAGGAAATAGCGTCTGCAGATGTCTAGGTATCGTAGCAATAGAGTTCTAATGCTTCTTAAAACGCGATATCGCATCTCATTTCTATGTTTCATGGTAAGATGTAATATGATTTGCGAAGTGCCATGTATTCCTCCTCTACACTTCAAATGAATGTAAATGCGACACTTCCTTGCCAGGAAATAGCGTTTGCAGATGTCTACGTATCGTAGCAATAGCTTTCTAATGCTTCTTAAAACGCGATATCGCATCTCATTTCTATGTTTCATGGTAAGATATAATATGATTTGCGTAGTGTCATGTATTCCTCGTCTACACTTCAAATGAATGTAAATGCGACACATCCTTGCAAAGAAATAGCGTCTGCAGATGTCTACGTATCGTAGCAATAGATATCTAATGCTTCTTAAAACGCGATATCGCATCTCATTTCTATGTTTCATGGTAAGATATAATATGAATTGCGAAGTGTCATGTATTCCTCGTCTACACTTCAAATGAATGTAAATGCGACATTTCCTTGCAAGGAAATAGCGTTTGCAAATGTCTACCTATCGTAGCAATAGTGTTCTAATGCTTCTTAAAACGCGATATCGCATCTCATTTCTATGATTCATGGTAAGATATAATATGATTTGCGAAGTGTCATGTATTCCTCGTCTACACTTCAAATGAATGTAAATGCGACACTTCCTTGCAAGGAAATAGCGTTTGCAGATGTCTCCCTATCGTAGCAATAATGTTCGAATGCTTCTTAAAACGAGATATCGCATCTCATTTCTATGTTTCATGGTACGATATAATATGATTTGCGAAGTGTTATGTATTCCACGTCTACACTTCAAATGAATTGCGACACTTCCTTGCAAGGAAATAGCGTTTGCTGATGTCTACGTATCGAAGCAATAGAGTTCAAATGCTTCTTAAAACGAGATATTGCATCTCATATCTATGTTTCATGATAAGGTATAATATTCATTGCGAAGGGTTATGCATTCCTTGTCTTCGATTCAAATGAAGTAAATGCGACACTTCCTTGCAAGGATATAGCGTTTGCAGAAGTCTACGTATCGAAGCAATAGCTTTCCAATGCTTCTTAAAACGCGATATCGCATCTCATTTCTATGTTTCATGGTAAGATATAATATGATTTGCGAAGTGTCATGTATTCCTCGTCTACACTTCAAATGAATGTGAATGCGACACTTCCTCGCTAGAAAATAGCGTTTGCAGATGTCTACGTATCGTAGCAATAGAGTTCATATGATTCTTAAAACTCGATATCGCGTCTCATTTCTATGTTTCATGGTAAGATATAATATGATTTGCGTAGTGTTATGTATTCCTACTCTACACTTCAAATGAATGTAAATGCGACACTTCCTTGCAAGGAAATAGCGTTTGCTGATGTCTACGTATCGAGGAAATAGAGTTCAAATGCTTCTTAAGACGAGATATTGCATCTCACATCTATGTTTCATGATAAGATATAATATACATTGCGAAGTGTTATGCATTCCTCGTCTACGATTCAAATGAAAGTAAATGCGACACATCCTTGCAAGGAAATAACGATTGCAGATGTCTACGTATCGTAGCATTAGAGTTCATATGATTCTTAAAACGCGATATCGCATCTCATTTCTATGTTTCATGGTAAGATATAATATGATTTGCGAAGTGTCATGTATTCCTCGTCTACACTTCAAATGAATGTGAATGCGACACTTCCTCGCTAGAAAATAGCGTTTGCAGATGTCTACGTATCGTAGCAATAGAGTTCATATGATTCTTAAAACTCGATATCGCGTCTCATTTCTATGTTTCATGGTAAGATATAATATGATTTGCGTAGTGTTATGTATTCCTACTCTACACTTCAAATGAATGTAAATGCGACACTTCCTTGCAAGGAAATAGCGTTTGCAGATGTCTACGTATCGAAGCAATAGAGTTCAAATGCTTCTTAAAACGAGATATTGCATCTCATATCTATGTTTCATGGTAAGATATAATATGATTTGCGAAGTGTCATGTATTCCTCGTCTACACTTCAAATGAATGTGAATGCGACACTTCCTCGCTAGGAAATAGCGTTTGCAGATGTCTACGTATCGTAGCAATAGAGTTCATATGACTCTTAAAACGCGATATCGCATCTCATTCCTATGTTTCATGGTAAGATATAAAATGATTTGCGAAGTGTTATGTATTCTTCGTCTACACTTCAAATGAATGTGAATGCGATACTTCCTCGCTAGGAAAGAGCGTTTGCAGATGTCTACGTATCGTAGCAATAGCTTTCTAATGCTTCTTAAAACGCGATATCGCATCTAATTTCTATGTTTCATGGTAAGATATAATATGATTTGCGAAGTGTTATGTATTCCTCGTCTACACTTCAAATGAATGTAAATTCGACACTTCCTTGCAATTAAATAGCGTTTGCAGATGTCTACGTGTCGAAGCAATAGAGTTCAAATGCTTCTTAAAACGAGATATTGCATCTCATATCTATGTTTCATGGTAAGATATAATATGATTTGCGAAGTGTCATGTATTCCTCGTCTACACTTCAAATGAATGTGAAAGCGACACTTCCTCGCTAGGAAATAGCGTTTGCATATGTCTACGTATCGTAGCAATAGAGTTCATATGATTCGTAAAACGCGATATCGCATCTCATTTCTATGTTTCATGGTAAGATATAACATGATTTGCGAAGTGTTATGTATTCCTCCTCTACACTTCAAATGAATGTGAATGCGATACTTCCTCGCTAGGAAATAGCGTTTGCAGATGTCTACGTACCGTAGCAATAGAGTTCATATGATTCTTAAAACGCGATATCGCATCTCATTTCTATGTTTCATGGTACGATATAATATGATTTGCGAAGTGTTATGTATTCCTCGTCTACACTTCAAATGAATGTAAATGCGACACTTCCTTGCAAGGAAATAGCGTTTGCTGATGTCTACGTATCGAAGCAATAGCTTTCTAGTGCTGCTTAAAACGCGATATCGCATCTCATTTCTATGTTTCATGGTAAGATATAATATGATTTGCGAAGTGTCATGTATTCCTCGTCTACACTTCAAATGAATGTAAATGCGACACTTCCTTGCTAGGGAATAGCGTCTGCAGATGTCTAGGTATCGTAGCAATAGAGTTCTAATGCTTCTTAAAACGAGATATTGCATCTCATATCTATGTTTCATGATAAGATATAATATTCATTGCGAAGTGTTATGCATTCCTCGTCTACGATTCAAATGAATGTAAATGCGACACTTCCTTGCAAGGAAATTGCATTTGCAGATGTCTACGTATCGTAGCAATAGAGTTCTTATGATTCTTAAATGCGATATCGTATCTCATTTCAATGTTTCATGGTAAGATATAAAATGATTTGCGAAGTGTCATGTATTCCTCGTCTACACTTCAAATGAATGTGAATGCGACACTTCCTCGCTAGGAAATAGCGTTTGCAGATGTCTACGTATCATAGCAATAGAGTTCATATGATTCTTAAAACGCGATATCGCATCTCATTTCTATGTTTCATGGTAAGATATAACATGATTTGCAAAGTGTTATGTATTCCTCGTCTACACTTCAAATGAATGTGAATGCGATACTTCCTCGCAAGGAAATAGCGTTTGCAGATGTCTACGTATCGTAGCAATAGAGTTCATATGATTCTTAAAACGCGATATCGCATCTCATTTCTATGTTTCATGGTAAGATATAACATAATTTGCGAAGTGTCATGTATTCCTCGTCTACACTTCAAATGAATGTAAATGCGACACTTCCTTGCTAGGAAATAGCGTCTGCAGATGTCTAGGTATCGTAGCAATAGAGTTCTAATGCTTCTTAAAACGAGATATTGCATCTCATATCTATGTTTCATGATAAGATATAATATTCATTGCGAAGTGTTATGCATTCCTCGTCTACGATTCAAATGAATGTAAATGCCACACTTTCTCGCTAGGAAATAGCGTTTGCAGATGTCTACGTATCGTAGCAATAGAGTTCATATGATTCTTAAAACGCGATATCGCATCTCATTTCTATGTTTCATGGTAAGATATAACATGATTTGCGAAGTGTCATGTATTCCTCCTCTACACTTCAAATGAATGTAAATGCGACACTTCCTGGCCAGGAAATAGCGTTTGCAAATGTCTGCCTAGCGTAGCAATAGTGTTCTAATGCTTCTTAAAACGCGAAATCGCATCTCATTTCTATGTTTCATGGTAAGATATAATATGATTTGCGAAGTGTTATGTATTCCTCGTCTACACTTCAAATGAATGTAAATGCGACACTTCCTTGCTAGGAAATAGCGTCTGCAGATGTCTACGTATCGTAGCAATAGAGTTCTAATGCTTCTTAAAACGAGATATCGCATCTCATTTCTATGTTTCATGATAAGATATAATATTCATTGCGAAGTGTTATGCATTCCTCGTCTACGATTCAAATGAAAGTAAATGCGACACTTCCTTGCGAGGAAATAGCGTTTGCAGATGTCTACGTATCGTAGCAATAGAGTTCATATGATTCTTAAAACGCGATATCGCATCTCATTTCTATGTTTCATGGTAAGATATAATATGATTTGCGAAGTGTCATGTATTCCTGGTCTACACCTCAAATGAATGTAAATGCGACACTTCCTTGCTAGGAAATAGCGTCTGCAAATGTCTAGGTATCGTAGCAATAGAGTTCTAATGCTTCTTAAAACGAGATATTGCATCTCATATCTATGTTTCATGATAAGATATAATATACATTGCGAAGTGTTATGCATTCCTCGTCTACGATTCAAATGAAAGTAAATGCGACACTTCCTTGCGACGAAATAGCGTTTGCAGATGTCTACGTATCGTAGCAATAGAGTTCATATGATTCTTAAAACGCGATATCGCATCTCATTTCTATGTTTCATGGTAAGATATAACATGATTTGCGATGTGTTATGTATTCCTCGTCTACACTTCAAATGAATGTGAATGCGATACTTCCACGCTAGGAAATAGCGTTTGCAGATGTCTACATATCGTAGCAATAGATTTCTAATGCTTCTTAAAACGCGATATCGCATCTCATTTCTATGTTTCATGGTAAGATATAATATGATTTGCGAAGTGTCATGTATTCCTCGTCTACACTTCAAATGAATGTAAATGCGACACTTCCTTGCAAGGAAATAGCGTTTGCAGATGTCTACCTATCGTAGCAATAGTGTTCTAATGCTTCTTAAAACGCGATATCGCATCTCATTTCTATGTTTCATGGTAAGATGTAATATGGTTTGCGAAGTGTTATGTATTCCTCCTCTACACTTCAAATGAATGTAAATGTGACACTTCCTTGCAAGGAAATAGCGTTTGCAGATGTCCACGTATCGATGCAATAGCTTTCTAATGCTTCTCAAAACGCGATTTCGCATCTCATTTCTATGTTTCATGGTAAGATATAATATGATTTGCGAAGTGTCATGTATTCCTCGTCTACACTTCAAATGAATGTAAATGCGACACTTCCTTGCTAGGAAATAGCGTCTGCAGATGTCTACGTATCGTAGCAATAGAGCTCTAATGCTTCTTAAAACGAGATATTGCATCTCATATCAATGTTTCATGATAAGATATAATATGATTTGCGAAGTGTTATGCATTCCTCCTCTACACTTCAAATGAATGTAAATGCGACACTTCCCTGCAAGGAAATAGCGTTTGCAAATGTCTTCCAATCGTAGCAATAGTGTTCTAATGCATCTTAAAACGAGATATCGCTTCTCATTTCTATGTTTCGTGATAAGATATAATATTCATTGCGAAGTGTTATGCATTCCTCGTCTACGATTCAAATGAAAGTAAATGCGACACTTCCTTGCGAGGAAATAGCGTTTGCAGATGTCTACGTATCGTAGCAATAGAGTTCATATGATTCTTAAAACGCGATATCGCATCTCATTTCTATGTTTCATGGCACGATATAATATGATTTGCGAAGTGTCATGTATTCCTCGTCTACACTTCAAATGAATGTAAATGCGACACTTCCTTGCTAGGAAATAGCGTTTGCAGATGTCTACGTATCGTAGCAATAGATTTCTAATGCTTCTTAAAGCGCGATATCGCATCTCATTTCTATGTTTCATGGTAAGATATAATACGATTTGCGAAGTGTCATGTATTCCTCGTCTACACTTCAAATGAATGTAAATGCGACAATTCCTTGCAAGGAAATAGCGTCTGCAGATGTCTACGTATCGTAGCAATAGAGTTCTTATGATTCTTAAAACGCGATATTGCATCTCATTTCTATGTTTCATGGTAAGATATAATATGATTTGCGAAGTGTCATGTATTCCTCGTCTACACTTCAAATGAATGTAAATGCGACACTTCCTTGCTAGGAAATAGCGTCTGCAGATGTGTGGCTATCGTAGCAATAGAGTTCTAATGCTTATTAAAACGCGATATCGCATCTCATTTCTATGTTTCATGGTAAGATGTATTATGATTTGCGAAGTGTTATGTATTCCTCCTCTACACTTCAAATGAATGTAAATGCGACACTTCCTTGCAAGGAAACAGCGTTTGCAGATGTCTACGTATCGAAGCAATAGAGTTCAAATGCTTCTTAAAACGAGATATTGCATCTCATATCAATGTTTCATGATAAGATATAATAATCCTTGCGAAGTGTTATGCATTTCTCATCTACGATTCAAATGAAAGTAAATGCGAAACTTCCTTGCAACGAAATAGCGTTTGCAGATGTCTACGTATCGTAGCAATAGAGTTCATATGATTCATAAAACGCGATATCGCATCTCATTTCTATGTTTCATGGTAAGATATAATATGATTTGCGAAGTGCCATGTATTCCTCCTCTACACTTCAAATGAATGTAAATGCGACACTTCCTTGCCAGGAAATAGCGTTTGCAGATGTCTACGTATCGTGAGCAATAGCTTTCTAATGCTTCTTACAACGCGATATCGCATCTCATTTCTATGTTTCATGGTAAGATATAATATGATTTGCGAAGTGTCATGTATTCCTCGTCTACACTTCAAAGGAATGTGAATGCGACACGTCCTCGCTAGGAAATAGCGTTTGCTGATGTCTACGTATCGTAGCAATAGCTTTCTAATGCTTCTTAAAACGCGATATCGCATCTCATTTCTATGTTTCATGGTAAGATATAATATGATTTGCGAAGTGTCATGTATTCCTCGTCTACACTTCAAATGAATGTAAATGCGACACTTCCTTGCTAGGAAATAGCGTCTGCAGATGTGTGGGTATCGTAGCAATAGAGTTCTAATGCTTCTTAAAACGCGATATCGCATCTCATTTCTATGTTTCATGGTAAGATGTATTATGATTTGCGAAGTGTTATGTATTCCTCCTCTACACTACAAATGAATGTAAATGCGACACTTCCTTGCAAGGAAATAGCGTTTGCAGATGTCTACGTATCGAAGCAATAGAGTTCAAATGCTTCTTAAAACGAGATATTGCATCTCATATCTATGTTTCATGATAAGATATAATAATCCTTGCAAAGTGTTATGCATTTCTCATCTACGATTCAAATGAAAGTAAATGCGAAACTTCCTTGAAAAGAAATAGCGTTTGCAGATGTCTACGTATCGTAGCAATAGAGTTCATATGATTCATAAAACGCGATATCGCATCTCATTTCTATGTTTCATGGTAAGATATAATATGATCTGCGAGGAGTTATGTATTCCTCGTCTACACTTCAAATGAATGTAAATGCGAGACTTCCTTGCTAGGAAATAGCGTCTGCAGATGTCTAGGCATCGTAGCGATAGTGTTCTAATGCTTCTTGAAACGCGATATAGCATCTCATTTCTATGTTTCATGGTAAGATATAACATGATTTGCGATGTGTTATGTATTCCTCGTCTACACTTCAAATGAATGTGAATGCGATACTTCCACGCTAGGAAATAGCGTTTGCAGATGTCTACATATCGTAGCAATAGATTTCTAATGCTTCTTGAAACGCGTTATCGCATCTCATTTCTATGTTTCATGGTAAGATATAATATGATTTGCGAAGTGTCATGTATTCCTCGTCTACACTTCAAGTGAATGTAAATGCGACACTTCCTTGCAAGGAAATAGCGTTTGCAGATGTCTACCTATCGTAGCAATAGTGTTCTAATGCTTCTTAAAACGCAATATCGCATCTCATTTCTATGTTTCATGGTAAGATATAATATGATTTGCGAAGTGTTATATATTCCTCGTCTACACTTCAAATGAATGTAAATGCGACACTTCCTTGCAAGGAAATAGCGTTTGCAGATGTCTACGTATCGAAGCAATAGAGTTCAAATGCTTCTTAAAACGAGATATTGCATCTCATATCTATGTTTCATGATACGATATAATAATCCTTGCGAAGTGTTATGCATTCCTCGTCTACGGTTCAAATGAATGTAAATGCGATACTTCCACGCTAGGAAATAGCGTTTGCAGATGTCTACATATCGTAGCAATAGATTTCTAATGCTTCTTAAAACGCGTTATCGCATCTCATTTCTATGTTTCATGGTAAGATATAATATGATTTGCGAAGTGTCATGTATTCCTCGTCTACACTTCAAGTGAATGTAAATGCGACACTTCCTTGCAAGGAAATAGCGTTTGCAGATGTCTACGTATCGTAGCAATAGATTTCTAATGCTTCTTAAAGCGCGATATCGCATCTCATTTCTATGTTTCATGGTAAGATATAATATGAATTGCGAAGTGTCATGTATTCCCCGTCTACACGTCAAATGAATGTAAATGCGACAATTCCTTGCAAGGAAATAGCGTCTGCAGATGTCTACGTATCGTAGCAATAGAGTTCTTATGATTCTTAAAACGCGATATCGCATTTCATTTCCATGTTACATGGTAAGATATAATATGATTCGCGAAGTGTCATGTATTCCTCGTCTACGATTCAAATGAAAGTAAATGTGACACTTCCTTGCAAGGAAATAACGATTGCAGATGTCTACGTATCGTAGCAATAGTGTTCATATGATTCTTAAAACGCGATATCGCATCTCATTTCTAAGTTTCATGGTGAGATATTACATGATTTGCGAAGTGTTATGTCTTCATCGTCTACACTTCAAATGAATGTGAATGCGATACTTCCTCGCTAGGAAATAGCGTTTGCAGATGTCTACGTATCGTAGCAATAGATTTCTAATGCTTCTTAAAGCGCGATATCGCATCTCATTTCTATGTTTCATGGTAAGATATAATATGAATTGCGAAGTGTCATGTATTCCTCGTCTACACGTCAAATGAATGTAAATGCGACAATTCCTTGCAAGGAAATAGCGTCTGCAGATGTCTACGTATCGTAGCAATAGAGTTCTTATGATTCTTAAAACGCGATATCGCATCTCATTTCCATGTTTCATGGTAAGATATAATATGATTTGCGAAGTGTCATGTATTCCTCGTCTACACTTCAAATGAATGTAAATGCGACACTTCCTTGCAAAGAAATAGCGTCTGCAGATGTCTACGTATCGTAGCAATAGATATCTAATGCTTCTTAAAACGCGATATCGCATCTCATTACTATGTTTCATGGTAAGATATAATATGATTTGCGAAGTGTCATGTATTCCTCGTCTACACTTCAAATGAATGTAAATGCGACATTTAATTGCAAGGAAATAGCGTTTGCAAATGTCTACCTATCGCAGCAATAGTGTTCTAATGCTTCTTAAAACGCGATATCGCATCTCATTTCTATGTTTCATGGTAAGATATAATATGATTTGCGAAGTGTTATATATTCCTCGTCTACACTTCAAATGAATGTAAATGCGACACTTCCTTGCTAGGAAATAGCGTCTGCAGATGTCTAGGCATCATAGCGATAGTGTTCTAATGCTTCTTAAAACGCGTTATCGCATCTCATTTCTATGTTTCATGGTAAGATATAATATGATTTGCGAAGTGTTATGTATTCCTCGTCTACACTTCAAATGAATGTGAATGCGACACTTCCTCGCTAGGAAATAGAGTTTGCAGATGTCTACCTATCGTAGCAATAGAGTTCTAATGCTTCTTAAAACGCGAGATCGCATCTCATTTCTATGTTTCATGGTGAGATATAATATGATTTGCGAAGTGTTATATATTCCTCGTCTACAATTCAATTGAATGTAAATGCGACACTTCCTTGCAAGGAAATAGCGTTTGCAGATGTCTACGTGTCCAAGCAATAGAGTTCAAATGCTTCTTAAAACGAGATATTGCATCTCACATCTATGTTTCATGATGAGATATAATATTCCTTGCGAAGTGTTATGCATGTCTCGTCTACGATTCAAATGAAAGTAAATGCGTAATTTCCTTGCAAGGTAATAGCGTTTGCAGATGTCTACGTATCGTAGCAATAGAGTTCATATGATTCTTAAAACGCGATATCGCATCTCATTCCTATGTTTCATGGTAAGATATAATATTCATTGCGAACTGTTATGCATTCCTCGTCTACGATTCAAATGAATTCAAATGCGACACTTCCATGCAAGGAAATGGCGTTTGCAGATGTCTACGTATCGTAGCAATAGAGTTCATATGATTCTTAAAACGCGATATCGCATCTCATTTCTATGTTTCATGAAAAGATATAATATTCATTGCGGAGTGTTATGCATTCCTCGTCTACGATTCAAATGAAAGTAAATGCGACACTTCCTTGCAAGGAAATAACGATTGCAGATGTCTACGTATCGTAGCAATAGGGTTCATATGATTCTTAAAACGCGATATCGCATCTCAATTCTATGTTTCATGGTAAGATATAACATGATTTGCGAAGTGTTATATCTTCCTCGTCTACACTTCAAATGAATGTGAATGCGATGCATCCTCGCTAGGAAATAGCGTTTGCAGATGTCTACGTATCGTAGCAATAGATTTCTAGTGCTTCTTAAAGCGCGATATCTCATCTCATTTCTATGTTTCGTGGTAAGATATAATATGATTTGCGAAGTGTCATGTATTCCACGTCTACACGTCAAATGAATGTAAATGCGACAATTGCTTGCAAGGAAATAGCGTCTGCAGATGTCTACGTATCGTAGCAATAGAGTTCTTATGATTATTAAAACGCGATATCGAATCTCATTTCTATGTTTCATGGTAAGATATAACATGATTTGCGATGTGTCATGTATTCCTCATCTACGATTCAAATGAAAGTAAATGCGAAACTTCCTTGCAACGAAATAGCGTTTGCAGATGTCTACGTATCGTAGCAATAGAGTTCATATGATTCATAAAACGCGATATCGCATCTCATTTCTATGTTTCATGGTAAGATATAATATGATTTGCGAAGTGCCATGTATTCCTCCTCTACACTTCAAATGAATGTAAATGCGACACTTCCTTGCCAGGAAATAGCGTTTGCAGATGTCTACGTATCGTGAGCAATAGCTTTCTAATGCTTCTTACAACGCGATATCGCATCTCATTTCTATGTTTCATGGTAAGATATAATATGATTTGCGAAGTGTCATGTATTCCTCGTCTACACTTCAAAGGAATGTGAATGCGACACGTCCTCGCTAGGAAATAGCGTTTGCTGATGTCTACGTATCGTAGCAATAGCTTTCTAATGCTTCTTAAAACGCGATATCGCATCTCATTTCTATGTTTCATGGTAAGATATAATATGATTTGCGAAGTGTCATGTATTCCTCGTCTACACTTCAAATGAATGTAAATGCGACACTTCCTTGCTAGGAAATAGCGTCTGCAGATGTGTGGGTATCGTAGCAATAGAGTTCTAATGCTTCTTAAAACGCGATATCGCATCTCATTTCTATGTTTCATGGTAAGATGTATTATGATTTGCGAAGTGTTATGTATTCCTCCTCTACACTACAAATGAATGTAAATGCGACACTTCCTTGCAAGGAAATAGCGTTTGCAGATGTCTACGTATCGAAGCAATAGAGTTCAAATGCTTCTTAAAACGAGATATTGCATCTCATATCTATGTTTCATGATAAGATATAATAATCCTTGCAAAGTGTTATGCATTTCTCATCTACGATTCAAATGAAAGTAAATGCGAAACTTCCTTGAAAAGAAATAGCGTTTGCAGATGTCTACGTATCGTAGCAATAGAGTTCATGTGATTCATAAAACGCGATATCGCATCTCATTTCTATGTTTCATGGTAAGATATAATATGATCTGCGAGGAGTTATGTATTCCTCGTCTACACTTCAAATGAATGTAAATGCGAGACTTCCTTGCTAGGAAATAGCGTCTGCAGATGTCTAGGCATCGTAGCGATAGTGTTCTAATGCTTCTTGAAACGCGATATAGCATCTCATTTCTATGTTTCATGGTAAGATATAACATGATTTGCGATGTGTTATGTATTCCTCGTCTACACTTCAAATGAATGTGAATGCGATACTTCCACGCTAGGAAATAGCGTTTGCAGATGTCTACATATCGTAGCAATAGATTTCTAATGCTTCTTAAAACGCGTTATCGCATCTCATTTCTATGTTTCATGGTAAGATATAATATGATTTGCGAAGTGTCATGTATTCCTCGTCTACACTTCAAGTGAATGTAAATGCGACACTTCCTTGCAAGGAAATAGCGTTTGCAGATGTCTACCTATCGTAGCAATAGTGTTCTAATGCTTCTTAAAACGCAATATCGCATCTCATTTCTATGTTTCATGGTAAGATATAATATGATTTGCGAAGTGTTATATATTCCTCGTCTACACTTCAAATGAATGTAAATGCGACACTTCCTTGCAAGGAAATAGCGTTTGCAGATGTCTACGTATCGAAGCAATAGAGTTCAAATGCTTCTTAAAACGAGATATTGCATCTCATATCTATGTTTCATGATACGATATAATAATCCTTGCGAAGTGTTATGCATTCCTCGTCTACGGTTCAAATGAATGTAAATGCGATACTTCCACGCTAGGAAATAGCGTTTGCAGATGTCTACATATCGTAGCAATAGATTTCTAATGCTTCTTAAAACGCGTTATCGCATCTCATTTCTATGTTTCATGGTAAGATATAATATGATTTGCGAAGTGTCATGTATTCCTCGTCTACACTTCAAGTGAATGTAAATGCGACACTTCCTTGCAAGGAAATAGCGTTTGCAGATGTCTACGTATCGTAGCAATAGATTTCTAATGCTTCTTAAAGCGCGATATCGCATCTCATTTCTATGTTTCATGGTAAGATATAATATGAATTGCGAAGTGTCATGTATTCCCCGTCTACACGTCAAATGAATGTAAATGCGACAATTCCTTGCAAGGAAATAGCGTCTGCAGATGTCTACGTATCGTAGCAATAGAGTTCTTATGATTCTTAAAACGCGATATCGCATTTCATTTCCATGTTACATGGTAAGATATAATATGATTCGCGAAGTGTCATGTATTCCTCGTCTACGATTCAAATGAAAGTAAATGTGACACTTCCTTGCAAGGAAATAACGATTGCAGATGTCTACGTATCGTAGCAATAGTGTTCATATGATTCTTAAAACGCGATATCGCATCTCATTTCTAAGTTTCATGGTGAGATATTACATGATTTGCGAAGTGTTATGTCTTCATCGTCTACACTTCAAATGAATGTGAATGCGATACTTCCTCGCTAGGAAATAGCGTTTGCAGATGTCTACGTATCGTAGCAATAGATTTCTAATGCTTCTTAAAGCGCGATATCGCATCTCATTTCTATGTTTCATGGTAAGATATAATATGAATTGCGAAGTGTCATGTATTCCTCGTCTACACGTCAAATGAATGTAAATGCGACAATTCCTTGCAAGGAAATAGCGTCTGCAGATGTCTACGTATCGTAGCAATAGAGTTCTTATGATTCTTAAAACGCGATATCGCATCTCATTTCCATGTTTCATGGTAAGATATAATATGATTTGCGAAGTGTCATGTATTCCTCGTCTACACTTCAAATGAATGTAAATGCGACACTTCCTTGCAAAGAAATAGCGTCTGCAGATGTCTACGTATCGTAGCAATAGATATCTAATGCTTCTTAAAACGCGATATCGCATCTCATTACTATGTTTCATGGTAAGATATAATATGATTTGCGAAGTGTCATGTATTCCTCGTCTACACTTCAAATGAATGTAAATGCGACATTTAATTGCAAGGAAATAGCGTTTGCAAATGTCTACCTATCGCAGCAATAGTGTTCTAATGCTTCTTAAAACGCGATATCGCATCTCATTTCTATGTTTCATGGTAAGATATAATATGATTTGCGAAGTGTTATATATTCCTCGTCTACACTTCAAATGAATGTAAATGCGACACTTCCTTGCTAGGAAATAGCGTCTGCAGATGTCTAGGCATCATAGCGATAGTGTTCTAATGCTTCTTAAAACGCGTTATCGCATCTCATTTCTATGTTTCATGGTAAGATATAATATGATTTGCGAAGTGTTATGTATTCCTCGTCTACACTTCAAATGAATGTGAATGCGACACTTCCTCGCTAGGAAATAGAGTTTGCAGATGTCTACCTATCGTAGCAATAGAGTTCTAATGCTTCTTAAAACGCGAGATCGCATCTCATTTCTATGTTTCATGGTGAGATATAATATGATTTGCGAAGTGTTATATATTCCTCGTCTACAATTCAATTGAATGTAAATGCGACACTTCCTTGCAAGGAAATAGCGTTTGCAGATGTCTACGTGTCCAAGCAATAGAGTTCAAATGCTTCTTAAAACGAGATATTGCATCTCACATCTATGTTTCATGATGAGATATAATATTCCTTGCGAAGTGTTATGCATGTCTCGTCTACGATTCAAATGAAAGTAAATGCGTAATTTCCTTGCAAGGTAATAGCGTTTGCAGATGTCTACGTATCGTAGCAATAGAGTTCATATGATTCTTAAAACGCGATATCGCATCTCATTCCTATGTTTCATGGTAAGATATAATATTCATTGCGAACTGTTATGCATTCCTCGTCTACGATTCAAATGAATTCAAATGCGACACTTCCATGCAAGGAAATGGCGTTTGCAGATGTCTACGTATCGTAGCAATAGAGTTCATATGATTCTTAAAACGCGATATCGCATCTCATTTCTATGTTTCATGAAAAGATATAATATTCATTGCGGAGTGTTATGCATTCCTCGTCTACGATTCAAATGAAAGTAAATGCGACACTTCCTTGCAAGGAAATAACGATTGCAGATGTCTACGTATCGTAGCAATAGGGTTCATATGATTCTTAAAACGCGATATCGCATCTCAATTCTATGTTTCATGGTAAGATATAACATGATTTGCGAAGTGTTATATCTTCCTCGTCTACACTTCAAATGAATGTGAATGCGATGCATCCTCGCTAGGAAATAGCGTTTGCAGATGTCTACGTATCGTAGCAATAGATTTCTAGTGCTTCTTAAAGCGCGATATCTCATCTCATTTCTATGTTTCGTGGTAAGATATAATATGATTTGCGAAGTGTCATGTATTCCACGTCTACACGTCAAATGAATGTAAATGCGACAATTGCTTGCAAGGAAATAGCGTCTGCAGATGTCTACGTATCGTAGCAATAGAGTTCTTATGATTATTAAAACGCGATATCGAATCTCATTTCTATGTTTCATGGTAAGATATAACATGATTTGCGATGTGTCATGTATTCCTCGTCTACACTTCAAATGAATGTAAATGCGACACTTCGTTGCTAGGAAATAGCGTCTGCAGATGTCTAGGTATCGTAGCAATAGAGTTCTAATGCTTCTTAAAACGCGATATCGCATCTCATTTCTATGTTTCATGGTAAGATATTATATAATTTGCGAAGTGTTATCTATTCCTCTCCTACACTTCAAATGAATGTAAATGTGACACTTCCTTGCAAGGAAATAGCATTTGCAGATCTCTACGTATCGTAGCAATAGAGTTCTTGTGATTCTTAAAACGCGATATCGCATCTCATTTCTATGTTTCATGGTAAGGTATAATATGATTTGCGAAGAGTTATGCATTCCTCGTCTACAATTCAAATGAATGTAAATGCGACACTTCCTAGCAAGGAAATAGCGTTTGCAGATGTCTACGTATCGTAGCAATAGATTTCTAATGCATCTTAAAGCGCGATATCGCATCTCATTTCTATGTTTCATGGTAAGATATAATATGAATTGCGAAGTGTCATGTATTCCTCGTCTACACGTCAAATGAATGTAAATGCGACAATTCCTTGCAAGGAAATAGCGTCTGCAGATGTCTACGTATCGTAGCAATAGAGTTCTTATGATTCTTATAACGCGATATCGCATCTCATTTCTATGTTTCATGGTAAGATATAACATGATTTGCGAACTGTTATGTATTCCTCGTCTACATTTCAAATGAATGTGAATGCGACACTTCCTCGCTAGGAAATAGAGTTTGCAGATGTCTACCTATCGTAGCAATAGAGTTCTAATGCTTCTTAAAACGCGATATCGCATCTCATTTCTATGTTTCATGGTAAGATATAATATGATTTGCGAAGCGTCATGTATTCCTCGTCTACACTTCAAATGAATGTAAATGCGACACTTCCTAGCAAGGAAATAGCGTTTGCAGATGTCTATGTATCGAAGCAATAGAGTTCAAATGCTTCTTAAAACGAGATATTGCATCTCATATCTATGTTTCATGATAAGATATAATAATCCTTGCGAAGTGTTATGCATTTCTCGTCTACGATTCTAATGAAAGTAAATGCGAAACATTCTTGCAAGGAAATAGCGTTTGCAGATGTCTACGTATCGTAGCAATAGAGTTCATATGATTCTTAAAACGCGATATCGCATCTCATTCCTATGTTTCATGGTAAGATATAATATTCATTGCGAAGTGTTATGCATTCCTCGTCTACGATTCAAATGAATTCAAATGCGACACTTCCATGCACGGAAATGGCGTTTGCAGATGTCTACGTATCGTAGCAATAGAGTTCATATGATTCTTAAAACGCGATATCGCATCTCATTTCTATGTTTCATGAAAAGATATAATATACATTGCGAAGTGTTATGCATTCCTCGTCTACGATTCAAATGAAAGTAAATGCGACACTTCCTTGCAAGGAAATAACGATTGCAGATGTCTACGTATCGTAGCAATAGAGTTCATATGATTCTTAAAACGCTATATCGCATCTCATTTCTATGTTTCATGGTAAGATATAACATGATTTGCGAAGTGTTATATCTTCCTCGTCTACACTTCAAATGAATGTGAATGCGACACTTCCTCGCTAGGAAATAGCGTTTGCAGATGTCTACATATCGTAGCAATAGATTTCTAATGCTTCTTAAAACGCGATATCGCATCTCATTTCTATGTTTCATGGTAAGATATAACATGATTTGCGACGTGTCATGTATTCCTCGTCTACATTTCAAATGAATGTAATTGGGACACTTCCTTGCAAGGAAATAGCGTTTGCAGATGTCTACCTATCGTAGCAATAGAGTTCTAATGATTCTTGAAACGCGATATCGCATCTCATTTCTATGTTTCATGGTAAGATATAATATGATTTGCGAAGTGTTATGTATTCCTCGTCTACACATCAAATGAATGTGAATGCGATACTTCCTCGCTAGGAAATAGCGTTTGCAGATGTCTACGTATCGTAGCAATAGATTTCTAATGCTTCTTAAAGCGCGATATCGCATCTCATTTCTATGTTTCATGGTAAGATATAATATGAATTGCGAAGTGTCATGTATTCCCCGTCTACACGTCAAATGAATGTAAATGCGACAATTCCTTGCAAGGAAATAGCGTCTGCAGATGTCTACGTATCGTAGCAATAGAGTTCTTATGATTCTTAAAACGCGATATCGCATTTCATTTCCATGTTACATGGTAAGATATAATATGATTCGCGAAGTGTCATGTATTCCTCGTCTACGATTCAAATGAAAGTAAATGTGACACTTCCTTGCAAGGAAATAACGATTGCAGATGTCTACGTATCGTAGCAATAGAGTTCATATGATTCTTAAAACGCGATATCGCATCTCATTTCTAAGTTTCATGGTGAGATATTACATGATTTGCGAAGTGTTATGTCTTCCTCGTCTACACTTCAAATGAATGTGAATGCGATACTTCCTCGCTAGGAAATAGCGTTTGCAGATGTCTACGTATCGTAGCAATAGATTTCTAATGCTTCTTAAAGCGCGATATCGCATCTCATTTCTATGTTTCATGGTAAGATATAATATGAATTGCGAAGTGTCATGTATTCCTCGTCTACACGTCAAATGAATGTAAATGCGACAATTCCTTGCAAGGAAATAGCGTCTGCAGATGTCTACGTATCGTAGCAATAGAGTTCTTATGATTCTTAAAACGCGATATCGCATCTCATTTCCATGTTTCATGGTAAGATATAATATGATTTGCGAAGTGTCATGTATTCCCCGTCTACACTTCAAATGAATGTAAATGCGACACTTCCTTGCAAAGAAATAGCGTCTGCAGATGTCTACGTATCGTAGCAATAGATATCTAATGCTTCTTGAAACGGGATATCGCATCTCATTACTATGTTTCATGGTAAGATATTATATAATTTGCGAAGTGTTATCTATTCCTCTCCTACACTTCAAATGAATGTAAATGTGACACTTCCTTGCAAGGAAATAGCATTTGCAGATCTCTACGTATCGTAGCAATAGAGTTCTTGTGATTCTTAAAACGCGATATCGCATCTCATTTCTATGTTTCATGGTAAGGTATAATATGATTTGCGAAGAGTTATGCATTCCTCGTCTACAATTCAAATGAATGTAAATGCGACACTTCCTAGCAAGGAAATAGCGTTTGCAGATGTCTACGTATCGTAGCAATAGATTTCTAATGCTTCTTAAAGCGCGATATCGCATCTCATTTCTATGTTTCATGGTAAGATATAATATGAATTGCGAAGTGTCATGTATTCCTCGTCTACACGTCAAATGAATGTAAATGCGACAATTCCTTGCAAGGAAATAGCGTCTGCAGATGTCTACGTATCGTAGCAATAGAGTTCTTATGATTCTTAAAACGCGATATCGCATCTCATTTCTATGTTTCATGGTAAGATATAACATGATTTGCGAAGTGTTATGTATTCCTCGTCTACATTTCAAATGAATGTGAATGCGACACTTCCTCGCTAGGAAATAGAGTTTGCAGATGTCTACCTATCGTAGCAATAGAGTTCTAATGCTTCTTAAAACGCGATATCGCATCTCATTTCTATGTTTCATGGTAAGATATAATATGATTTGCGAAGTGTCATGTATTCCTCGTCTACACTTCAAATGAATGTAAATGCGACACTTCCTAGCAAGGAAATAGCGTTTGCAGATGTCTATGTATCGAAGCAATAGAGTTCAAATGCTTCTTAAAACGAGATATTGCATCTCATATCTATGTTTCATGATAAGATATAATAATCCTTGCGAAGTGTTATGCATTTCTCGTCTACGATTCTAATGAAAGTAAATGCGTAACATTCTTGCAAGGAAATAGCGTTTGCAGATGTCTACGTATCGTAGCAATAGAATTCATATGATTCTTAAAACGCGATATCGCATCTCATTCCTATGTTTCATGGTAAGATATAATATTCATTGCGAAGTGTTATGCATTCCTCGTCTACGATTCAAATGAATTCAAATGCGACACTTCCATGCAAGGAAATGGCGTTTGCAGATGTCTACGTATCGTAGCAATAGAGTTCATATGATTCTTAAAACGCGATATCGCATCTCATTTCTATGTTTCATGAAAAGATATAATATACATTGCGAAGTGTTATGCATTCCTCGTCTACGATTCAAATGAAAGTAAATGCGACACTTCCTTGCAAGGAAATAACGATTGCAGATGTCTACGTATCGTAGCAATAGAGTTCATATGATTCTTAAAACGCTATATCGCATCTCATTTCTATGTTTCATGGTAAGATATAACATGATTTGCGAAGTGTTATATCTTCCTCGTCTACACTTCAAATGAATGTGAATGCGACACTTCCTCGCTAGGAAATAGCGTTTGCAGATGTCTACATATCGTAGCAATAGATTTCTAATGCTTCTTAAAACGCGATATCGCATCTCATTTCTATGTTTCATGGTAAGATATAACATGATTTGCGACGTGTCATGTATTCCTCGTCTACATTTCAAATGAATGTAATTGGGACACTTCCTTGCAAGGAAATAGCGTTTGCAGATGTCTACCTATCGTAGCAATAGAGTTCTAATGATTCTTGAAACGCGATATCGCATCTCATTTCTATGTTTCATGGTAAGATATAATATGATTTGCGAAGTGTTATGTATTCCTCGTCTACACATCAAATGAATGTGAATGCGATACTTCCTCGCTAGGAAATAGCGTTTGCAGATGTCTACGTATCGTAGCAATAGATTTCTAATGCTTCTTAAAGCGCGATATCGCATCTCATTTCTATGTTTCATGGTAAGATATAATATGAATTGCGAAGTGTCATGTATTCCCCGTCTACACGTCAAATGAATGTAAATGCGACAATTCCTTGCAAGGAAATAGCGTCTGCAGATGTCTACGTATCGTAGCAATAGAGTTCTTATGATTCTTAAAACGCGATATCGCATTTCATTTCCATGTTACATGGTAAGATATAATATGATTCGCGAAGTGTCATGTATTCCTCGTCTACGATTCAAATGAAAGTAAATGTGACACTTCCTTGCAAGGAAATAACGATTGCAGATGTCTACGTATCGTAGCAATAGAGTTCATATGATTCTTAAAACGCGATATCGCATCTCATTTCTAAGTTTCATGGTGAGATATTACATGATTTGCGAAGTGTTATGTCTTCCTCGTCTACACTTCAAATGAATGTGAATGCGATACTTCCTCGCTAGGAAATAGCGTTTGCAGATGTCTACGTATCGTAGCAATAGATTTCTAATGCTTCTTAAAGCGCGATATCGCATCTCATTTCTATGTTTCATGGTAAGATATAATATGAATTGCGAAGTGTCATGTATTCCTCGTCTACACGTCAAATGAATGTAAATGCGACAATTGCTTGCAAGGAAATAGCGTCTGCAGATGTCTACGTATCGTAGCAACAGAGTTCTTATGATTCTTAAAACGCGATATCGCATCTCATTTCCATGTTTCATGGTAAGATATAATATGATTTGCGAAGTGTCATGTATTCCTCGTCTACACTTCAAATGAATGTAAATGCGACACTTCCTTGCAAAGAAATAGCGTCTGCAGATGTCTACGTATCGTAGCAATAGATATCTAATGCTTCTTAGAACGCGATATCGCATCTCATTACTATGTTTCATGGTAAGATATAATATGATTTGCGAAGTGTCATGTATTCCTCGTCTACACTTCAAATGAATGTAAATGCGACATTTAATTGCAAGGAAATAGCGTTTGCAAATGTCTACCTATCGCAGCAATAGTGTTCTAATGCTTCTTAAAACGCGATATCGCATCTCATTTCTATGTTTCATGGTAAGATATAATATGATTTGCGAAGTGTTATATATTCCTCGTCTACACTTCAAATGAATGTAAATGCGACACTTCCTTGCTAGGAAATAGCGTCTGCAGATGTCTAGGCATCATAGCGATAGTGTTCTAATGCTTCTTAAAACGCGTTATCGCATCTCATTTCTATGTTTCATGGTAAGATATAATATGATTTGCGAAGTGTTATGTATTCCTCGTCTACACTTCAAATGAATGTGAATGCGACACTTCCTCGCTAGGAAATAGAGTTTGCAGATGTCTACCTATCGTAGCAATAGAGTTCTAATGCCTCTTAAAACGCGAGATCGCATCTCATTTCTATGTTTCATGGTGAGATATAATATGATTTGCGAAGTGTTATATATTCCTCGTCTACAATTCAATTGAATGTAAATGCGACACTTCCTTGCATGGAAATAGCGTTTGCAGATGTCTACGTGTCCAAGCAATAGAGTTCAAATGCTTCTTAAAACGAGATATTGCATCTCACATCTATGTTTCATGATGAGATATAATATTCCTTGCGAAGTGTTATGCATGTCTCGTCTACGATTCAAATGAAAGTAAATGCGTAATTTCCTTGCAAGGTAATAGCGTTTGCAGATGTCTACGTATCGTAGCAATAGAGTTCATATGATTCTTAAAACGCGATATCGCATCTCATTCCTATGTTTCATGGTAAGATATAATATTCATTGCGAACTGTTATGCATTCCTCGTCTACGATTCAAATGAATTCAAATGCGACACTTCCATGCAAGGAAATGGCGTTTGCAGATGTCTACGTATCGTAGCAATAGAGTTCATATGATTCTTAAAACGCGATATCGCATCTCATTTCTATGTTTCATGAAAAGATATAATATTCATTGCGAAGTGTTATGCATTCCTCGTCTACGATTCAAATGAAAGTAAATGCGACACTTCCTTGCAAGGAAATAACGATTGCAGATGTCTACGTATCGTAGCAATAGAGTTCATATGATTCTTAAAACGCGATATCGCATCTCAATTCTATGTTTCATGGTAAGATATAACATGATTTGCGAAGTGTTATATCTTCCTCGTCTACACTTCAAATGAATGTGAATGCGATGCATCCTCGCTAGGAAATAGCGTTTGCAGATGTCTACGTATCGTAGCAATAGATTTCTAGTGCTTCTTAAAGCGCGATATCTCATCTCATTTCTATGTTTCGTGGTAAGATATAATATGATTTGCGAAGTGTCATGTATTCCACGTCTACACGTCAAATGAATGTAAATGCGACAATTCCTTGCAAGGAAATAGCGTCTGCAGATGTCTACGTATCGTAGCAATAGAGTTCTTATGATTCTTAAAACGCGATATCGAATCTCATTTCTATGTTTCATGGTAAGATATAACATGATTTGCGAAGTGTCATGTATTCCTCGTCTACACTTCAAATGAATGTAAATGCGACATTTCGTTGCTAGGAAATAGCGTCTGCAGATGTCTAGGTATCGTAGCAATAGAGTTCTAATGCTTCTTAAAACGCGATATCGCATCTCATTTCTATGTTTCATGGTAAGATATTATATAATTTGCGAAGTGTTATCTATTCCTCTCCTACACTTCAAATGAATGTAAATGTGACACTTCCTTGCAAGGAAATAGCATTTGCAGATCTCTACGTATCGTAGCAATAGAGTTCTTGTGATTCTTAAAACGCGATATCGCATCTCATTTCTATGTTTCATGGTAAGGTATAATATGATTTGCGAAGAGTTATGCATTCCTCGTCTACAATTCAAATGAATGTAAATGCGACACTTCCTAGCAAGGAAATAGCGTTTGCAGATGTCTACGTATCGTAGCAATAGATTTCTAATGCTTCTTAAAGCGCGATATCGCATCTCATTTCTATGTTTCATGGTAAGATATAATATGAATTGCGAAGTGTCATGTATTCCTCGTCTACACGTCAAATGAATGTAAATGCGACAATTCCTTGCAAGGAAATAGCGTCTGCAGATGTCTACGTATCGTAGCAATAGAGTTCTTATGATTCTTAAAACGCGATATCGCATCTCATTTCTATGTTTCATGGTAAGATATAACATGATTTGCGAAGTGTTATGTATTCCTCGTCTACACTTCAAATGAATGTGAATGCGACACTTCCTCGCTAGGAAATAGAGTTTGCAGATGTCTACCTATCGTAGCAATAGAGTTCTAATGCTTCTTAAAACGCGATATCGCATCTCATTTCTATGTTTCATGGTAAGATATAATATGATTTGCGAAGTGTCATGTATTCCTCGTCCACACTTCAAATGAATGTAAATGCGACACTTCCTAGCAAGGAAATAGCGTTTGCAGATGTCTATGTATCGAAGCAATAGAGTTCAAATGCTTCTTAAAACGAGATATTGCATCTCATATCTATGTTTCATGATAAGATATAATAATCCTTGCGAAGTGTTATGCATTTCTCGTCTACGATTCTAATGAAAGTAAATGCGAAACATTCTTGCAAGGAAATAGCGTTTGCAGATGTCTACGTATCGTAGCAATAGAGTTCATATGATTCTTAAAACGCGATATCGCATCTCATTCCTATGTTTCATGGTAAGATATAATATTCATTGCGAAGTGTTATGCATTCCTCGTCTACGATTCAAATGAATTCAAATGCGAGATTTCCATGCAAGGAAATGGCGTTTGCAGATGTCTACGTATCGTAGCAATAGAGTTCATATGATTCTTAAAACGCGATATCGCATCTCATTTCTATGTTTCATGAAAAGATATAATATACATTGCGAAGTGTTATGCATTCCTCGTCTACGATTCAAATGAAAGTAAATGCGACACTTCCTTGCAAGGAAATAACGATTGCAGATGTCTACGTATCGTAGCAATAGAGTTCATATGATTCTTAAAACGCTATATCGCATCTCATTTCTATGTTTCATGGTAAGATATAACATGATTTGCGAAGGGTTATATCTTCCTCGTCTACACTTCAAATGAATGTGAATGCGACACTTCCTCGCTAGGAAATAGCGTTTGCAGATGTCTACATATCGTAGCAATAGATTTCTAATGCTTCTTAAAACGCGATATCGCATCTCATTTCTATGTTTCATGGTAAGATATAACATGATTTGCGACGTGTCATGTATTCCTCGTCTACATTTCAAATGAATGTAATTGGGACACTTCCTTGCAAGGAAATAGCGTTTGCAGATGTCTACCTATCGTAGCAATAGAGTTCAAATGCTTCTTAAATCGCGATATCGCATCTCATTTCAATGTTTCATGGTAAGATATAATATGATTTGCGAAGTGTCATGTATTCCTCGTCTACACTTCAAATGAATGTAAATGCGACACTTCCTTGCTAGGAAATACCGTCTGCAGATGTCTAGGTATCGTAGCAATAGAGTTCTAATGCTTCTTAAAACGAGATATTGCATCTCATATCTATGTTTCATGATAAGATATAATATTTATTGCGAAGTGTTATGCATTCCTCGTCTACGATTCAAATGAAAGTAAATGCGACACTTCCTTGCAAGGAAATAGCGTCTGCAGATGTCTACGTATCGTAGCAATAGATTTCTAGTGCTTCTTAAAACGCGACATCGCATCTCATTTCTATGTTTCATGGTAAGATATAATATGATTTGCGAAGTGTTTTGTATTCCTCGTCTACACTTCAAATGAATGTAAATGCCACACTTCCTTGCAAGGAAGTAGAGTTTGCAGATGTCTACGCATCGAAGCAATAGAATTCAAATGCTTCTTAAATCGAGATATTGCATCTCATATCTATGTTTCATGATAAGATATAATAATCCTTGCGAAGTGTTATGCATTTCTCATCTACGATTCAAATGAAAGTAAATGCGAAACTTCCTTGCAAAGAAATAGCGTTTGCAGATGTCTACGTGTCGTAGCAATAGATTTCTAGTGCTTCTTAAAACGCGACATCGCATCTCATTTCTATGTTTCATGGTAAGATATAATATGATTTCTGGAAACGCTATTTCCTAGGATGGAAGTGTCGCATTTACATTCTTTTGAATTGAATACGAGGTATACATAACACTGCACAATGAATATTATATCTTATCATGAAACATAGAAATGCGATGCGATATCGCGTTTTAAGAAGCATTGGAACCCTATTGCTATGATACGTAGACATCTCCAAACGCTATTTCGTAGCAAAGAAGTGTCGCATTTACATTCATTTGAAGTGAATACGAAGTAGACATAACAATCCACAATGAATATTATCTCTTACCATGAAACATAGGAATGAGATGCGATATCGCAGTTTAAGAAGAATTAGAACTCTATTGCTTCAATATGTAGACATCTGGAAACGCTATTTCCTAGCAAGAATGTGTCGCATTTACATTCATTTGAAGTGTAGACGAGGAATACGTAACACTTCGCAATGAATATTATATCTTATCACGGAACATGGAAATGAGATGCGATATAGCGTTGTTAGAAGCATTAGAACTCTATTGCTTCGATGCGTAGACACCTGCAAACGCTATTTCCTAGCAAGGAAGTGTCGCATTTACATTCGTTTGAAGTGTAGACGAAGAATACTTAACACTTCGCAATGAATATTATATCTTATCATGAGACATAGAAATGAGATGCTATATTGCGTTTTAAGAAGCACTAGAACTCTATTGCTTCGATACGTAGAAATCTGCAAACGCTATTTCCTAGCATGTAAGTGTCGCGTTTACATTCTTTTGATGTGAATACGAGGTATACATGACACTTCGCAATGAATATTATATCTTATCATGAAACATAGAAATGCGATTCGACATCTCGTTTTAAGATGTATTAGATCTCTATTATGTCCATACGTAGTCGTCTGGAAACGCAATTTCCTAGCAAGGAAGTGTCGCACTTACATCCTTTTGAAGTGGATACGAAGTATACATAACACTTCGCACTGAATATTATATCTTATCATGAAACATAGAAATGAGATGCGGCATCTCGTTTTAAGAAGCATTAGAACTCTATTGCTGCGATACGTAGACATCTGCAAATGCTATTTCCTAGCATGTAAGTGTCGCATTTACATTCTTTTGAAGTGAATACGAGGTATACATGACACTTCGCAATGAATATTATATCTTACCATGAAACATAGAAGTGAGATGCGATATCGCGTTCTAAGAAGCATTAGAACTCTATTGCTACGATACGTAGACATCTGCAAACGCTATTTCCTAGCATGGAAGTGACTTATTTACGTTCTTTTGAAGTGAATACGAGGTATACATGACACTTCGCAATGAATATTATATCTTATCATGAAACATAGAAGTGAGATGCGATATCGCGTTCTAAGAAGCATTAGAAATTTATTGCTACGATACGTAGACATATGGAAACGTTATTCCCTAGCATGGAAGTGTCGCACTTACATTCTTTTGAAGTGAATACGAGATATACATGACACTTCGCAATGAATATTATATGTTATCATGAAACATTGGTGTGAGATTCGATATCGCGTTTTAAGAAGCATTAGAACTCTATTGCTACGATACCTAGACATCTGCAAACGCTATTTCCTAGCATGGATGTGTCGCATTTACATTCTTTTGAAGTGAATACGATGTGTAACAACACTTCGCAATGAATATTTTATCTTATCATGAAACATAGAAGTGAGATGCGATATCGCGTTTTAAGAAGCATTTGAAATCTATTGCTACGATACGTAGACATCTGCAAACGCTACTTCCTAGCATGGAAGTGTCGCATTTACATTCTTTTGAAGTGAATACGAGATATACATGACACTCCGCAATGAATATTATATCTTATCATGATACATAGGAATGAGGTGCTATATCGCGTTTTGAGAAGCATTAGAACTCTATTGCTAATATACGTAGACATCTGCAAACAATATTTCCTAGCAAGGAAATGTCGCACTTACATTCCATTGAAGTCTATACGAGGTATACATAACATTACACAATGAATATTATATCTTATTACGAAACATAGAAATGAAATACGACATCTCGTTTTAAGAAGCATTAGTACTCTATTGCTGTGATGCGTAGACATCTGCAAAGGCTATTTCCAAGCATGGAAGTGTCGCATTTACATTCTTTTGTAGTGAATACGAGGTATAGATAACACTCCATAATGAATATTATATCTTATCATGAAACATAGAAATGAAATACGACTTCTCATTTTAAGAAGCATTAGAACTCTATTGCTACGATACGTAGACATCTGCAAACGCTATTTCCTAGCATGGAAGTGCCGCATTTACATTCTTTTGAAGATAATACGAGGTATACATAACATTCCGCAATGAATATTATATCTTATTACGAAGCATAGAAATGAAATACGACTTCTCGTTTTAAGAAGCATTAGAACTCTATTGCTACGATACGTAGACATCTGCAAACAATATTTCCTAGCAAGGAAGTGTCGCATTTACATTCTTTTGAAGTGAATACGAGGTATACATAACATTCCGCAATGAATATTATATCTTATCACGAAACATAGAAATGAGATGCGACATCTCGTATTAAGAAGCATTAGAACTCTATTGCTACGATACGTAGACATCTGCAAACGCTATTTCCTAGCATGGAAGTGTCGCATTTACATTCTTCTGATGTGAATACGAGATATACATGACACTTCGCAATGAATATTATATCTTATCATGAAACATAGAAATGAAATACGACTTCTCATTTTAAGAGGCATTAGAACTCTATTGCTACGATACGTAGACATCTGCAAACCCTATTTCCTAGCATGGAAGTGTCGCATTTTCATTCATTTAAAGTATATGCGTGGTATACATGACACTTCGCATTGAATATTATGTCTTATTAGGAAACATAGGAATGAGATGCGATATCGCGTTTTAGGAAGCGTTAGGACTCTATTGCTACGATACGTAGACACCTGCAAACGCTATTTCCTAGCAAGGAAGTGTCGCATTTACATTCTTTTGAAGTGAATACGAGGTATACATGACACTTCGCAATGAATATTATATCTTATCATGAAACGTAGGAGTGAGATGCGATATGGCATTTTAAGAATCATTAGAACTCTATTGTTTCGACACGTAGTCATCTGAAAACGCTATTTCCTAGCAAGGAAGTGTCGCATTTACATTCTTTTGAAGTGACTACAAGGTATACATAACACTCCATAATGAATATTATATCTTAACATGAAACATAGCAGTGAGATGCGATATCGCGTTTTAAGAAGTATTAGAACTCTATTGCTACGATACGTAGACATCTGCAAACGCTATTTCCTAGCATGGAAGTGTCGCATCTACATTCTTTTGAAGTGAATACGAGGTATACATAACATTCCGCAATGAATATTATATCTTATTACGAAGCATAGAAATGAAATACGACTTCTCGTTTTAAGAAGCATTAGAACTCTATTGCTACGATACGTAGACATCTGCAAACAATATTTCCTAGCAAGGAAGTGTCGCATTTACATTCTTTTGAAGTGAATACGAGGTATACATAACATTCCGCAATGAATATTATATCTTATCACGAAACATAGAAATGAGATGCGACATCTCGTATTAAGAAGCATTAGAACTCTATTGCTACGATACGTAGACATCTGCAAACGCTATTTCCTAGCATGGAAGTGTCGCATTTACATTCTTCTGATGTGAATACGAGATATACATGACACTTCGCAATGAATATTATATCTTATCATGAAACATAGAAATGAAATACGACTTCTCATTTTAAGAGGCATTAGAACTCTATTGCTACGATACGTAGACATCTGCAAACCCTATTTCCTAGCATGGAAGTGTCGCATTTTCATTCATTTAAAGTATATGCGTGGTATACATGACACTTCGCATTGAATATTATGTCTTATTAGGAAACATAGGAATGAGATGCGATATCGCGTTTTAGGAAGCGTTAGGACTCTATTGCTACGATACGTAGACACCTGCAAACGCTATTTCCTAGCAAGGAAGTGTCGCATTTACATTCTTTTGAAGTGAATACGAGGTATACATGACACTTCGCAATGAATATTATATCTTATCATGAAACGTAGGAGTGAGATGCGATATGGCATTTTAAGAATCATTAGAACTCTATTGTTTCGACACGTAGTCATCTGAAAACGCTATTTCCTAGCAAGGAAGTGTCGCATTTACATTCTTTTGAAGTGACTACAAGGTATACATAACACTCCATAATGAATATTATATCTTAACATGAAACATAGCAGTGAGATGCGATATCGCGTTTTAAGAAGTATTAGAACTCTATTGCTACGATACGTAGACATCTGCAAACGCTATTTCCTAGCATGGAAGTGTCGCATCTACATTCTTTTGAAGTGAATACGAGGTATACATAACATTCCGCAATGAATATTATATCTTATTACGAAGCATAGAAATGAAATACGACTTCTCGTTTTAAGAAGCATTAGAACTCTATTGCTACGATACGTAGACATCTGCAAACAATATTTCCTAGCAAGGAAGTGTCGCATTTACATTCTTTTGAAGTGAATACGAGGTATACATGACACTTCGCAATGAATATTATATCTTATCATGAAACGTAGGAGTGAGATGCGATATGGCATTTTAAGAATCATTAGAACTCTATTGTTTCGACACGTAGTCATCTGAAAACGCTATTTCCTAGCAAGGAAGTGTCGCATTTACATTCTTTTGAAGTGACTACAAGGTAAACATAACACTCCATAATGAATATTATATCTTAACATGAAACATAGCAGTGAGATGCGATATCGCGTTTTAAGAAGCATTAGAACTCTATTGCTACGATACGTAGACATCTGCAAACGCTATTTCCTAGCATGGAAGTGTCTCATCTACATTCTTTTGAAGATAATACGAGGTATACATAACATTCCGCAATGAATATTATACCTTATCGTGAAACATATAAGAGAGATGCAATGTCACGTTTTATGAAGCATTAGAACTCTACTGCTACGATACGTAGACATCTGCAAAGGCTATTTCCTAGCATGGAAGGGTCGCATTTACATTCTTTTGAAGTGAGTACGAGGTATACATGACACTTCGCAATGAATATTATATCTGAACATGAAACATAGAAGTGAGATGCAACATCTCGTTTTAAGAAGCATTAGAACTCTATTGCTACGATACGTAGGCATCTGCAAACGCTATTCCCTAGCATGGAAGTGTCGCATTTACATTCTTTTGAAGTGAATACGAGATATACATGACACTTCGCAATGGATACTATATCTTATCATGAAATATAGGAGTGAGATGCGATATGGCATTTTAAGAATCATTAGAACTCTATTGTTTCGACACGTAGTCATCTGAAAACGCTATTTCCTAGCAAGGAAGTGTCGCATTTACATTCTTTTGAAGTGACTACAAAGTATACATAACACTCCATAATGAATATTATATCTTAACATGAAACATAGCAGTGAGATGCGATATCGCGTTTTAAGAAGTATTGGAACTCTATTGCTACGATACGTAGACATCTGCAAACGCTATTTCCTAGCATGGAAGTGTCGCATCTACATCCTTTTGAAGTGAATACGAGGTATACATAACATTCCGCAATGAATATTATATCTTATTACGAAGCATAGAAATGAAATACGACTTCTCGTTTTAAGAAGCATTAGAACTCTATTGCTACGATACGTAGACATCTGCAAACAATATTTCCTAGCAAGGAAGTGTCGCATTTACATTCTTTTGAAGTGAATACGAGGTATACATAACATTCCGCAATGAATATTATATCGTATCACGAAACATAGAAATGAGATGCGACATCTCGTATTAAGAAGCATTAGAACTCTATTGCTACGATACGTAGACATCTGCAAACGCTATTTCCTAGCATGGAAGTGTCGCATCTACATTCTTTTGAAGTGAATACGAGGTATACATAACATTCCGCAATGAATATTATATCTTATCTCGAAACATAGATGTGAGATGCGATATCGCGATGTAAGAAGCACTAGATCTCTATTGCTACGATGCGTAGACATCTGCAAATGTTATTTCCTAGCAAGGAAGTGTCGCATTTACATTCTTTTGACGTGAATACGAGGTAAACATAACATTCCACAATGAAAATTACACCATATTACGAAATATAGAAATGAAATGCGACTTCTCATTTTAAGAAGCATTAGAACTCTATTGCCACGATACGTAGACATCTGCAAACCCTATTTCCTAGCATGGAAGTGTCGCATTTTCATTCATTTGAAGTATATGCGTGGTATACATGACACTTCGCATTGAATATTATGTCTTATTAGGAAACATAGGAATGAGATGCGATATCGCGTGTTAGGAAGCGTTAGGACTCTATTGCTACGATACGTAGACACCTGCAAACGCTATTTCCTAGCAAGGAAGTGTCGCATTTACATTCTTTTGAAGTGAATACGAGGTATACATGACACTTCGCAATGAATATTATATCCTATCATGAAACGTAGGAGTGAGATGCGATATGGCATTTTAAGAATCATTAGAACTCAATTGTTTCGACACGTAGTCATCTGAAAACGCTATTTCCTAGCAAGGAAGTGTCGCATTTACATTCTTTTGAAGTGACTACAAGGTATACATAACACTCCATAATGAATATTATATCTTAACAACGAAACATAGCAGTGAGATGCGATATCGCGTTTTAAGAAGTATTAGAACTCTATTGCTACGATACGTAGACATCTGCAAACGCTATTTCCTAGCATGGAAGTGTCGCATCTACATTCTTTTGAAGTGAGTACGAGGTATACATAACATTCCGCAATGAATATTATATCTTATTACGAAGCATAGAAATGAAATACGACTTCTCGTTTTAAGAAGCATTAGAACTCTATTGCTACGATACGTAGACATCTGCAAACAATATTTCCTAGCAAGGAAGTGTCGCATTTACATTCTTTTGAAGTGAATACGAGGTATACATAACATTCCGCAATGAATATTATATCTTATCACGAAACATAGAAATGGGATGCGATATCGCTATTTAAGAAACATTAGAACTCTATTGCTTCGATACGTAGACATCTGGGAACGCTATTTCCTTGAAAGGAAGTGGCGCATTTACAATCATTTGAAGTGAATACGAGGTATACGTAACACTCTACGATGTATATTATATCTTATCACGAAACATAGAAATGAAGTGTGACATCTCGTTTTAAGAAGCATTAGAACTCTATTGCTACGATACGTGGACATCTGCAAACGCTATTTCCTAGCATGTAAGTGTCGCATTTACATTCTTTTGAAGTGAATACGAGGTATACATGACACATCGCAATGATTATTATATCTTATCATGAAACATAGATGTGAGATGCGATATCGCGATTTAAGAAGCACTAGAACTCTATTGCTACGATGCGTAGACATCTGCAAATGTTATTTCCTAGCAAGGAAGTGTCGCATTTACATTCTTTTGACGTGAATACGAGGTAAACATAACATTCCACAATGAAAATTACACCTTATTACGAAATATAGAAATGAAATGCGACTTCTCATTTTAAGAAG
The DNA here is from genome assembly GCF_050948175.1 of Xylocopa sonorina. Lineage (NCBI taxonomy): Eukaryota > Metazoa > Arthropoda > Insecta > Hymenoptera > Apidae > Xylocopa > Xylocopa sonorina. The sequence continues at coordinate 15,451 of NW_027490397.1, read as the reverse complement.
CATTGGAACTCTATTGCTACGATACGTAGACATCTGCAAACCCTATTTCCTAGCATGGAAGTGCCGCATTTACATTCTTTTGAAGTGAATACGATGTATACATGACACTGCGCAATGAATATTATATCTTATCATGAAACATAGGAGTGAGATGCGATATCGCGTTTCAAGAAGCATTAGAACTCTATTGCTACGATACGTAGACATCTGCAAACAATATTTCCTAGCATGGATGTGTCGCATTTACATTCTTTTGAAGTGAATACGAGGTATACATGACACTTCGCAATGAATATTATATCTTATCATGAAACATAGGAGTGAGATGCGATATGGCATTTTAAGAATCATTAGAACTCTATTGTTCCGACACGCAGTCATCTGGAAACGCTATTTCCTAGCAAGGAAGTGTCGCATTTGCATTCTTTTGAAGTGACTACGGGGTATACATAACACTCCATAATGAATATTATATCTTAACATGAAACATAGCAGTGAGATGCGATATCGCGTTTTAAGAAGCATTAGAACTCTATTGCTACGATACTTAGACATCTGCAAACGCTATTTCCTAACTTGGAAGTGTCGCATCTACATTCTTTTGAAGATAATACGAGGTATACACAACATTCCGCAATGAATATTATACCTTATCATGAAACATATAAGAGAGATGCGATATCGCGTTTTAGGAAGCATTAGAACTCTACTGCTACGATACGTAGACATCTGCAAAGGCTATTTCCTAGCATGGAATGGTCGCATTTACATTCTTTTGAAGTGAGTACGAGGTATACATGACACTTCGCAATGAATATTATATCTGAACATGACACATAGACGTGAGATGCAACATCTCGTTTTAAGAAGCATTAGAACTCTATTGCTACGATACGTAGACATCTGCAAACGCTATTTCCTAGCAAGGAAGTGTCGCATTTACATTCTTTTGAAGTGAATACGAAGTATACATAACATTCCGCAATGAATATTATATCTCATAACGAAACATAGAAATGAGATGCGACATCTCGTATTAAGAAGCATTAGAACTCTATTGCTACGATACGTAGACATCTGCAAACGCAATTTCCTAGCATGTAAGTGTCGCATTTACATTCCTTTGAAGTTTATACGAGGTATACATGACTCTTCGCATTGAATATTATATCTTATCTCGAAACATAGATGTGAGATGCGATATCGCGATATAAGAAGCACTAGATCTCTATTGCTACGATGCGTAGACATCTGCAAATGTTATTTCCTAGCAAGGAAGTTTCGCATTTACATTCTTTTGACGTGAATACGAGGTAAACATAAGACTCCACAATGAAAATTACACCATATTACGAAATATAGAAATGATATGCGACTTCTCATTTTAAGAAGCATTAGAACTCTATTGCTACGATACGTAGACATCTGCAAACCCTATTTTCTAGCATGGAAGTGTCGCATTTTCATTCATTTGAAGTATATGCGTGGTATACATGACACTTCGCATTGAATATTATGTCTTATTAGGAAACATAGGAATGAGATGCGATATCGCGTTTTAGGAAGCGTTAGGACTCTATTGCTACTATACGTAGACACCTGCAAACGCTATTTCCTAGCAAGGAAGTGTCGCATTTACATTCTTTTGAAGTGAATACGAGGTATACATGACACTTCGCAATGAATATTATATCTTATCATGAAACGTAGGAGTGAGATGCGATATGGCATTTTAAGAATCATTAGAACTCTATTGTTTCGACACGTAGTCATCTGAAAACGCTATTTCCTAGCAAGGAAGTGTCGCATTTACATTCTTTTGAAGTGACTACAAGGTATACATAACACTCCATAATGAATATTATATCTTAACATGAAACATAGCAGTGAGATGCGATATCGCGTTTTAAGAAGCATTAGAACTCTATTGCTACGATACGTAGACATCTGCAAACGCTATTTCCTAGCATGGAAGTGTCGCATCTACATTCTTTTGAAGTGAATACGAGGTATACATAACATTCCGCAATGAATATTATATCTTATTACGAAGCATAGAAATGAAATACGACTTCTCGTTTTAAGAAGCATTAGAACTCTATTGCTACGATACGTAGACATCTGCAAACAATATTTCCTAGCAAGAAAGTGTCGCATTTGCATTCTTTTGAAGTGACTACAAGGCATACATAACACTCCATAGTGAATATTATATCTTAACATGAAACATAGCAGTGAGATGCGATATCGCGTTTTAAGAAGTATTAGAACTCTATTGCTACGATACGTAGACATCTGCAAACGCTATTTCCTAGCATGGAAGTGTCGCATCTACATTCTTTTGAAGTGAATACGAGGTATACATAACATTCCGCAATGAATATTATATCTTATTACGAAGCATAGAAATGAAATACGACTTCTCGTTTTAAGAAGCATTAGAACTCTATTGCTACGATACGTAGACATCTGCAAACAATATTTCCTAGCAAGGAAGTGTCGCATTTACATTCTTTTGAAGTGAATACGAGGTATACATAACATTCCGCAATGAATATTATATCTTATCACGAAACATAGAAATGAGATGCGACATCTCGTATTAAGAAGCATTAGAACTCTATTGCTACGATACGTAGACATCTGCAAACGCTATTTCCTAGCATGGAAGTGTCGCATTTACATTCTTCTGATGTGAATACGAGATATACATGACACTTCGCAATGAATATTATATCTTATCATGAAACATAGAAATGGGATGCGATATCGCTATTTAAGAAACATTAGAACTCTATTGCTTCGATACGTAGAAATCTGGGAACGCTATTTCCTTGAAAGGAAGTGGCGCATTTACAATCATTTGAAGTGAATACGAGGTATACATAACACACTACCATGTATATTATATCTTATCACGAAACATAGAAATGAAATGTGACATCTCGTTTTAAGAAGCATTAGAACTCTATTGCTACGATACGTGGACATCTGCAAACGCTATTTCCTAGCATGTAAGTGTCGCATTTACATTCTTTTGAAGTGACTACAAGGTATACATAACACTCCATAATGAATATTATATCTTAACATGAAACATAGCAGTGAGATGCGATATCGCGTTTTAAGAAGTATTAGAACTCCATTGCAACGATACGTAGACATCTGCAAACGCTATTTCCTAGCGTGGAAGTGTCGCATCTACATTCTTTTGAAGTGAATACGAGGTATACATAACATTCCGCAATGAATATTATATCTTATTACGAAGCATAGAAATGAAATACGACTTCTCGTTTTAAGAAGCACTAGAACTCTATTGCTACGATACGTAGACATCTGCAAACAATATTTCCTAGCAAGGAAGTGTCGCACTTGCATTCTTTTGAAGTGACTACAAGGCATACATAACACTCCATAGTGAATATTATATCTTGACATGAAACATAGCAGTGAGATGCGATATCGCGTTTTAAGAAGTATTAGAACTCTATTGCTACGATACGTAGACATCTGCAAACGCTATTTCCTAGCATGGAAGTGTCGCATCTACATTCTTTTGAAGTGAATACGAGGTTTACATAACATTCCGCAATGAATATTATATCTTAATACGAAGCATAGAAATGAAATACGACTTCTCGTTTTAAGAAGCATTAGAACTCTATTGCTACGATACGTAGACATCTGCAAACAATATTTCCTAGCAAGGAAGTGTCGCATTTACATTCTTTTGAAGTGAATACGAGTTATACATAACATTCCGCAATGAATATTATATCTTATCACGAAACATAGAAATGAGATGCGACATCTCGTATTAAGAAGCATTAGAACTCTATTGCTACGATACGTAGATATCTGCAAACGCTATTTCCTAGCATGGAAGTGTCGCATTTACATTCTTCTGATGTGAATACGAGATATACATGACACTTCGCAATGAATATTATATCTTATCATGAAACATAGAAATGGGATGCGATATCGCTATTTAAGAAACATTAGAACTCTATTGCTTCGATACGTAGACATCTGGGAACGCTATTTCCTTGAAAGGAAGTGGCGCATTTACAATCATTTGAAGTGAATACGAGGTATACATAACACTCTACCATGTATATTATATCTTATCACGAAACATAAAAATGAAATGTGACATCTCGTTTTAAGAAGCATTAGAACTCTATTGCTACGATACGTGGACGTCTGCAAACAATATTTCCTAGCAAGGAAGTGTCGCATTTGCATTCTTTTGAAGTGATTACGGGGTATACATAACACTCCATAATGAATATTATATCTTAACATGAAACATAGCAGTGAGATGCGATATCGCGTTTTAAGAAGCATTAGAACTCTATTGCTACGATACGTAGACATCTGCAAACGCTATTTCCTAGCTTGGAGGTGTCGCATCTACATTCTTTTGAAGATAATACGAGGTATACATAACATTCCGCAATGAATATTATACCTTATCATGAAACATATAAGAGAGATGCGATATCGCGTTTTAGGAAGCATTAGAACTCTACTGCTACGATACGTAGACATCTGCAAAGGCTATTTCCTAGCATGGAAGGGTCGCATTTACATTCTTTTGAAGTGAGTACGAGGTATACATGACACTTCGCAATGAATATTATATCTGAACATGAAACATAGACGTGAGATGCAACATCTCGTTTTAAGAAGCATTAGAACTCTATTGCTACGATACGTAGGCATCTGCAAACGCTATTCCCTAGCATGGAAGTGTCGCATTTACATTCTTTTGAAGTGAATACGAGATATACATGACACTTCGCAATGGATACTATATCTTATCATGAAATATAGAAGTGAGATGCGATATCGCGTTTTAGGAAGCATTAGAACTCTATTGCTACGATACGTAGACATCTGCAAACAATATTTCCTAGCAAGGAAGTGTCGCATTTACATTCTTTTGAAGTGAATACGAGGTATACATAACATTCCGCAATGAATATTATATCTTATCACGAAACATAGAAATGAGATGCGACATCTCGTATTAAGAAGCATTAGAACTCTATTGCTACGATACGTAGACATCTGCAAACGCTATTTCCTAGCATGGAAGTGTCGCATTTACATTCTTCTGACGTGAATACGAGATATACATGACACTTCGCAATGAATATTATATCTTATCATGAAACATAGAAATGGGATGCGATATCGCTATTTAAGAAACATTAGAACTCTATTGCTTCGATACGTAGACATCTGGGAACGCTATTTCCTTGAAAGGAAGTGGCGCATTTACAATCATTTGAAGTGAATACGAGGTATACATAACACTCTACCATGTATATTATATCTTATCACGAAACATAGAAATGAAATGTGACATCTCGTTTTAAGAAGCATTAGAACTCTATTGCTACGATACGTGGACATCTGCAAACGCTATTTCCTAGCATGTAAGTGTCGCATTTACATTCTTTTGAAGTGACTACAAGGTATACATAACACTCCATAATGAATATTATATCTTAACATGAAACATAGCAGTGAGATGCGATATCGCGTTTTAAGAAGTATTAGAACTCCATTGCAACGATACGTAGACATCTGCAAACGCTATTTCCTAGCGTGGAAGTCGCATCTACATTCTTTTGAAGTGAATACGAGGTATACATAACATTCCGCAATGAATATTATATCTTATCTCGAAACATAGATGTGAGATGCGATATCGCGATTTAAGAAGCACTAGATCTCTATTGCTACGATGCGTAGACATCTGCAAATGTTATTTCCTAGCAAGGAAGTGTCGCATTTACATTCTTTTGACGTGAATACGAGGTAAACATAACATTCCACAATGAAAATTACACCATATTACGAAATATAGAAATGAAATGCGACTTCTCATTTTAAGAAGCATTGGAACTCTATTGCTACGATACGTAGACATCTGCAAACCCTATTTCCTAGCATGGAAGTGTCGCATTTTCATTCATTTGAAGTACATGCGTGGTATACATGACACTTCGCATTGAATATTATGTCTTATTAGGAAACATAGGAATGAGATGCGATATCGCGTTTTAGGAAGCGCTAGGACTCTATTGCTACGATACGTAGACACCTGCAAACGCTATTTCCTAGCATGGAAGTGTCGCATTTGCATTCTTTTGAAGTGACTACGGGGTATACATAACACTCCATAATGAATATTATATCTTAACATGAAACATAGCAGTGAGATGCGATATCGCGTTTTAAGAAGCATTAGAACTCTATTGCTACGATACGTAGACATCTGCAAACGCTATTTCCTAGCTTGGAAGTGTCGCATCTACATTCTTTTGAAGATAATACGAGGTATACATAACATTCCGCATTGAATATTATACCTTATCATGAAACATATAAGAGAGATGCGATATCGCGTTTTAGGAAGCATTAGAACTCTACTGCTACGATACGTAGACATCTGCAAAGGCTATTTCCTAGCATCGAAGGGTCGCATTTACATTCTTTTGAAGTGAGTACGAGGTATACATGACACTTCGCAATGAATATTATATCTGAACATGAAACATAGACGTGAGATGCAACATCTCGTTTTAAGAAGCATTAGAACTCTATTGCTACGATACGTAGGCATCTGCAAACGCTATTCCCTAGCATGGAAGTGTCGCATTTACATTCTTTTGAAGTGAATACGAGATATACATGACACTTCGCAATGGATACTATATCTTATCATGAAATATAGAAGTGAGATGCGATATCGCGTTTTAGGAAGCATTAGAACTCTATTGCTACGATACGTAGACATCTGCAAACCCTATTTCCTAGCATGGAAGTGTCGCATTTTCATTCATTTGAAGTATATGCGTGGTATACATGACACTTCGCATTGAATATTATGTCTTATTAGGAAACATAGGAATGAGATGCGATATCGCGTTTTAGGAAGCGTTAGGACTCTATTGCTACGATGCGTAGACACCTGCAAACGCAATTTCCTAGCAAGGAAGTGTCGCATCTACATTCTGTTGAAGTGAATACGAGGTATACATAACATTCCGCAATGAATATTATATCTTATTACGAAGCATAGAAATGAAATACGACTTCTCGTTTTAAGAAGCATTAGAACTCTATTGCTACGATACGTAGACATCTGCAAACAATATTTCCTAGCAAGGAAGTGTCGCATTTGCATTCTTTTGAAGTGACTACGGGGTATACATAACACTCTATAATGAATATTATATCTTAACATGAAACATAGCAGTGAGATGCGATATCGCGTTTTAAGAAGCATTAGAACTCTATTGCTACGATACGTAGACATCTGCAAACGCTATTTCCTAGCTTGGAAGTGTCGCATCTACATTCTTTTGAAGATAATACGAGGTATACATAACATTCCGCAATGAATATTATACCTTATCATGAAACATATAAGAGAGATGCGATATCGCGTTTTAGGAAGCATTAGAACTCTACTGCTACGATACGTAGACATCTGCAAAGGCTATTTCCTAGCATGGAAGGGTCGCATTTACATTCTTTTGAAGTGAGTACGAGGTATACATGACACTTCGCAATGAATATTATATCTGAACATGAAACATAGACGTGAGATGCAACATCTCGTTTTAAGAAGCATTAGAACTCTATTGCTACGATACGTAGGCATCTGCAAACGCTATTCCCTAGCATGGAAGTGTCGCATTCACATTCTTTTGAAGTGAATACGAGATATACATGACACTTCGCAATGAATACTATATCTTATCATGAAATATAGAAGTGAGATGCGATATCGCGTTTTAGGAAGCATTAGAACTCTATTGCTACGATACGTAGACATCTGCAAACGCTATTTCCTATCAAGGAAGTGTCGCATTTACATTCTTTTGAAGTGAATACGAGGTATACATAACATTCCGCAAGGAATATTATATCTCATAACGAAACATAGAAATGAGATGCGACATCTCGTATTAAGAAGCATTAGAACTCTATTGCTACGATACGTAGACATCTGCAAACGCAATTTCCTAGCATGGAAGTGTCGCATTTACATTCTTCTGATGTGAATACGAGATATACATGACACTTCGCAATGCATTTTATATCTTATCATGAAACATAGAAATGGGATGCGATATCGCTATTTAAGAAACATTAAAACTCCATTGCTTCGATACGTATACACCTGAGAACGCTATTTCCTTGAAAGGAAGTGGCGCATTTACATTCATTTGAAGTGAATACGCGGTATACATAACACTCTACAATGAATATTATATCTTACCACGAAATATAGATATGAAATGCGACATCTCGTTTTAAGAAGCATTAGAACTCTATTGCTGCGATACGTATACATCTGCAAACGGTATTTCCTAGCATGTAAGTGTCGCATTTACATTCCTTTGAAGTTAATACGAGGTATACATGACACATCGCAATGATTATTATATCTTATCATGAAACATAGGTGTGAGATGCGATATCGCGTTCTAAGAAGCATTAGAACTCTATTGCTGCGATACGTAGACATCTGCAAATGCTATTTCCTAGCAAGGAAGTGTCGCACTTACATTCTTTTGAAGTGAATACGAAGTATACATAACACTTCGCACTGAATATTATATCTTATCATGAAACATAGAAGTGAGATGCGATATTGCGTTCTAAGAAGCATTAGAAATCTATTGCTACGATACGTAGACATCTGCAAACGCTACTTCCTAGCATGTAAGTGTCGCATTTACGTTCTTTTGAAGTGAATACGAGGTATACCTGACACATCGCAATGATTATTATATCTTACCACGAAACATAGATATGAAATGCGACATCTCGTTTTAAGAAGCATTAGAACTCTATTGCTGCGATACGTATACATCTGCAAACGGTATTTCCTAGCATGTAACTGTCGCATTTACATTCTTTTGAAGTGAATACGAGGTATACATGACACATCGCAATGATTATTATATCTTATCATGAAACATAGGTGTGAGATACGATATCGCGTTTTAAGAAGCATTAGATCTCTCTTGCTACGATACGTAGACATCTGCAAACGCTATTTCCTAGCATGGAAGTGTCCATTTACATTCTTTTGAATTTATTACGCGGTATACATAACACTCTACAATGAATATTATATCTTACCACGAAACATAGATATGAAATGCGACATCTCGTTTTAAGAAGCATTAGAACTCTATTGCTGCGATACGTATACATCTGCAAACGGTATTTCCTAGCATGTAAGTGTCGCATTTACATTCTTTTGAAGTGAGTACGAGGTATACATGACACTTCGCAATGAATATTATATCTGAACATGAAACATAGAAGTGAGATGCAACATCTCGTTTTAAGAAGCATTAGAACTCTATTGCTACGATACGTAGGTATCTGCAAACGCTATTTCCTAGCATGGAAGTGTCGCATTTACATTCTTTTGAAGTGAATACGAGGTATACATAACATTCCGCAATGAATATTATATCTTATTACGAAACATAGAAATGAAATACGACTTCTCATTTTAAGAAGCATTAGAACTCTATTGCTACGATACGTAGACATCTGCAAACAATATTTCCTAGCAAGGAAGTGTCGCATTTACATTCTTTTGAAGCGAATACGAGGTATACATAACATTCCGCAATGAACATTATATCTTATCACGAAACATAGAAATGAGATGCGACATCTCGTATTAGGAAGCATTAGAACTCTATTGCTACGATACCTAGACATCTGCAAACGCTATTTCCTAGCATGGAAGTGTCGCATTTACATTCTTGTCATGTGAATACGAAGTATACATGACACTTCGCAATGAATATTATATCTTATCATGAAACATAGATGTGAGATGCGATATCGCGTTCTAAGAAGCATTAGAACTCTATTGCTGCGATACGTAGACATCTGCAAATGCTATTTCCTAGCATGTAAGTGTCGCATTTACATTCTTTTGAAGTGAATACGAGGTATACATGACACTTCGCAATGAATATTATATCCTATCATGAAACATAGAAGTGAGATGCGATATCGCGTTCTAAGAAGCATTAGTACTCTATTGCTACGATACGTAGACATCTGCAAACTCTATTTCCTAGCATGGAAGTGACTTATTTACGTTCTTTTGAAGTGAATACGAGGTATACATGTCACTTCGCAATGAATATTATATCTTATCATGAAACATAGAAGTGAGATGCGATATCGCGTTCTAAGAAGCATTAGAAATCTATTGCTACGATACGTAGACATATGGAAACGCTATTCCCTAGCATGGAAGTGTCGCATTTACATTCTTTTGAAGTGAATACGAGATATACATGACACTTCGCAATGGATACTATATCTTATCATGAAATATAGAAGTGAGATGCGATATCGCGTTTTAGGAAGCATTAGAAATCTATTGCTACGATGCGTAGACATCTGCAAATGTTATTTCCTAGCAAGGAAGTGTCGCATTTACATTCTTTTGAAGTGAATGCGAGGTATACATAACTCTCCACAATGAATATTGTATCTTATCACGAAAGATAGAAATGAAATGCGACATCTAGTTTTAAGTAGCATTAAAACTCTACTGCTACGATACGTAGACATCTGCAAACGCTATTTCCTAGCATGGAAGTGTCGCTTTTACATTCCTTTGAAGTGAATACGTGATATACATGACACTTCGCAATGAATATTATATGTTATCTTGAAACATTGGAGTGAGATGCGATATCGCGTTTTAAGAAGCATTAGAACTCTATTGCTACGATACGTAGACATCTGCAAACCCTATATCCTAGCAAGGAAGTGTCGCATTTACATTCATTTGAAGTGAATACGAGGTATACATAATACTCTGCAATGAATATTATATCTTACCAAGAAACATAGAAATGAAATGCGACATCTCGTTTTAAGTAGCATTAGAACTCTATTGCAACGATACGTATAAATCTGCAAACGCTATTTCCTAGCATGGAAATGACGCACTTACATTCCATTAAAGCGAATACGAGGTATACATAACATTACACAATGCATATTATATCCTATTACGAAACATAGAAATGAAATACGACATCTCGTTTTAAGAAGCATTAGTACTCTATTGCTGTGATACGTAGACATCTGCAAACAATATTTCCTAGCATGTGAGTGTCGCATTTACATTCTTTTGAAGTGAGTACGAGGTATACATGACACTTCGCAATGAATATTATATCTGAACATGAAACATAGAAATGAGATGCGACATCTCGTTTTAAGAAGCATTAGAACTCTATTGCTAGGATACGTAGACACCTGCAAACGCTATTTCCTAGCATGTATGTGTCGCATTTACATTCTTTTGAAGTGAATACGAGGTATACATGACACTTCGCAAAGAATATTATATCTTATCATGAAACATGGAAGTGAGATGCGATATCGCGTTCTAAGAAGCATTAGAACTCTATTGCTACGATACGTAGACATCTGCAAAGGCTATTTCCTAGCATGGAAGGGTCGCATTTACATTCTTTTGAAGTGAGTACGAGGTATACATAGCAATCCATAATGAATATTATATCTTATCATGAAATATAGCAGTGAGATGCGATATCGCGTTATAAGAAGTATTAGAACTCTATTGCTACGATACGTAGACATCTGCAAACGCTATTTCCTAGCATGGAAGTGTCGCATCTACATTCTTTTGAAGTGAATACGAGGTATACATGACAATTCGCAATGAATATTATACCTTATCATGAAACATAGAAGAGAGATGCGATGTCGCGTCTTAGGAAGCATTAGAACTCTATTGCTACGATACGTAGACGTCTGCAAACGCTACTTCCTAGCATGGAGGTGTCGCATTTACATTCTTTTGAAGTGAATACGTGGTATACATGACACTTCGCAATGAATATTATATCTTATCATGAAACATGGAAGTGAGGTGCGATATCGCGTTCTAAGAAGCTTTAGAACTCTCTTGCTACGATACGTAGACATCTGCAAACCCTATTTCCTAGCAAGGAAGTGTCGCATTTACATTCATTTGAAGTGAATACGAGGTATACATGACACTTCGCAATGAATATTATATCTTATCATGAAACATAGGAGTGAGATGCGATATCGCGTTTTAAGAAGCATTAGAACTCTATTGCTACGATACGTAGACATCTGCAAACGCTAATTCCTAGCATGGAAGTGTCGCATCTACATTCTTTTGAAGTGAATACGAAGTATACATGACAATTCGCAATGAATATTATAACTTATCATGAAACATAGAAGAGAGATGCGACATCTCGTTTTAGAATGCATTAGAATTCTATTGCTGCGATACGTAGACATCTGCAAACGCTATTTCCTAGCATGTAAGTGTCGCATTTACATTCTTTTGAAGTGAATACGAGGTATACATAACACTTCGCAATGAATATTATATCTTATCTCGAAACATTGAAGTGAGGTGCGATATCGCGATTTAAGGAGCACTAGAACTCTATTGCTACGATGCGTAGACATCTGCAAATGTTATTTCCTAGCATGGAAGTGTGGCATTTACATTACTTTGAAGTGAACACGAGGTATACATAACACTCCACAATGAATATTACATCTTATCACGAAACATAGAAATGAAATGCGACATCTCGTTTTAAGTAGCATTAGAACTCTATTGCAACGATACGTATAAATCTGCAAACGCTATTTCCTAGCATGGAAATGACGCACTTACATTCCATTAAAGCGAATACGAGGTATACATAACATTACACAATGCATATTATATCCTATTACGAAACATAGAAATGAAATACGACATCTCGTTTTAAGAAGCATTAGTACTCTATTGCTGTGGTACGTAGACATCTGCAAACAATATTTCCTAGCATGTGAGTGTCGCATTTACATTCTTTTGAAGTGAGTACGAGGTATACATGACACTTCGCAATGAATATTATATCTTATCATGAAACATAGGTATGAGGTGCTATATCGCATTTTAAGAAGCATTAGAACCCTATTGCTACGATACGTAGACATCTGCAAACGCCACTTCCTAGCATGGAAGTATCGCATTTACATTCTTTTGAAGTGAATACGAGGTATACATGACACTTCGCAATGAATATTATATCTTATCATGAAACATAGAAGTGAGATGCGACATCTCGTATTAAGAAGCATTAGAACTCTATTGCTACGATACGTAGACATCTGGTAACGCTATTTCCTAGCAAGGAAGTGTCGCATTCACATCCTTTTGAGGTGAATACGAGGTATACATGACACTTCGCAATGAATATTATATCTGAACATGAAACATAGAAATGAGATGCGACATCTCGTTTTAAGAAGCATTAGGACTCTATTGCTAGGATTCGTAGACACCTGCAAACGCTATTTCCTAGCATGTAAGCGTCGCATTTACATTCTTTTGAAGTGAGTACGAGGTATACATGACACTTCGCAAAGAATATTATATCTTATCATGAAACATGGAAGTGAGATGCGATATCGCGTTCTAAGAAGCATTAGAACTCTATTGCTACGATACGTAGACATCTGCAATGGCTATTTTCTAGCATGGAAGGGTCGCATTTACATTCTTTTGAAGTGAGTACGAGGTATACATAGCAATCCATAATGAATATTATATCTTATCATGAAATATAGCAGTGAGATGCGATATCGCGTTATAAGAAGTATTAGAACTCTATTGCTACGATACGTAGACATCTGCAAACGCTATTTCCTAGCATGGAAGTGTCGCATCTACATTCTTTTGAAGTGAATACGAGGTATACATGACAATTCGCAATGAATATTATACCTTATCATGAAACATAGAAGAGAGATGCGATATCGCGTCTTAGGAAGCATTAGAACTCTACTGCTACGATACGTAGACATCTGCAAACGCTACTTCCTAGCATGGAGGTGTCGCATTTACATTCTTTTGAAGTGAATACGAGGTATACATGACACTTCGCAATGAATATTATATCTTATCATGAAACATAGAAGTGAGATGCGATATCGCTTTCTAAGAAGCATTAGAACTCTATTGCTACGATACGTAGACATCTGCAAACGCTATTTCCTAGCATGGGAGTGACTTATTTACGTTCTTTTGAAGTGAATACGAGGTATACATGACACTTCGCAATGAATATTATATCTTATCATGAAACGTAGAAGTGAGATGCGATATCGCGTTTTAGGAAGCATTAGAAATCTATTGCTACGATGCGTAGACATCTGCAAATGTTATTTCCTAGCAAGGAAGTGTCGCATTTACATTCTTTTGAAGTGAATGCGAGGTATACATAACTCTCCACAATGAATATTGTATCTTATCACGAAAGATAGAAATGAAATGCGACATCTAGTTTTAAGTAGCATTAAAACTCTACTGCTACGATACGTAGACATCTGCAAACGCTATTTCCTAGCATGGAAGTGTCGCATTTACATTCCTTTGAAGTGAATACGAGATATACATGACACTTCGCAATGAATATTATATGTTATCATGAAACATTGGAGTGAGATGCGATATCGCGGTTTAAGAAGCATTAGAACTCTATTGCTACGATACGTAGACACCTGCAAACCCTATTTCCTAGCAAGGAAGTGTCGCATTTACATTCATTTGAAGTGAATACGAGGTATACATAATACTCTACAATGAATATTATATCTTACCAAGAAACATAGAAATGAAATGCGACATCTCGTTTTATAAAGCATTAGAATTCTATTGCTGCGATACGTAGACATCTGCAAACACTATTTCCTAGCATGTAAGTGTCGCATTTACATTCTTTTGAAGTGAATACGAGGTATACATGACACATCGCAATGATTATTATATCTTATCATGAAACATAGGTGTGAGATGCGATATCGCGTTTTAAGAAGCACTAGATCTCCCTTGCTACGATACGTAGACATCTGCAAACGCTATTTCCTAGCATGTAAGTGTCGCATTTACATTCTTTTGATGTGAATACGAGGTATACATGACACTTCGCAATGAATATTATATCTTATCATGAAACATGGAAATGCGATGCGACATCTCGTTTTAAGATGTATTAGAACTCTATTATTTCCATACGTAGTCGTCTGGAAACGCAATTTCCTAGCAAGGAAGTGTCGCACTTACATCCTTTTGAAGTGAATACGAAGTATACATAACACTTCGCACTGAATATTATATCTTATCATGAAACATAGAAATGAGATGGGCATCTCGTTTTAAGAAGCATTAGAACACTATTGTTACGACACGTAGACATCTGCAAACGCTATTTCCTAGCATGGAAGCGTCGCATTTACATTCTTGTCATGTGAATTCGAAGTATACATTGCACTTCGCAATGAATATTATATCTTATCATGAAACATA